>NC_055962.1:5048563-5183563 GCF_018492685.1 Alosa sapidissima | reverse complement strand
CCAACTTTTTAACTGTTCAACTACTGTTAACTGTTCAACTGTTGTAACTGTCAGTCAACTATGACTCCCATCAACTGTATCCTCTGCCTTGAACTATTTCAAAATAAGTCCTCACTAGCTAGTTAACATCATTAACATTGTTAGCATAGTTAACATAATTAACAATTTACTAATACTAATATACATATACATAATTAACAATTTACTAATACTAATTATGTAAATACTAATTTACATAATTAACTGCTAAAAATGATTAGCTAAGTTAGCTGAGTGGTTAGCATAGGTAGCATTGTTAGCCTAGTTAACATGTTAACATTTTTAACAAAACTGCTAAAAATGATTAGCTAAGTTAACTAAGTCACATGGTTAGCATTGTTAACATGTTAGCATTTTTTACAAAACTACTAGAAAACATGAGCGAAGTTAGCTAAGTAACTTGGTTAACATAATTAACTTTGTTAGCATAGTTAGCATAACTGCGAGCAAACATTAGAGCCATTCCAACTGTCAGTTATCATCAACTATCTACCTATATAGAGCCTTTAAACTATTTGTCTATCAACACGCATTACATTATCAGTCTATCAACAACTTTTAAACTATCTACATTCAACTTTTAAACTGTCTACTTCTAAACTATCAACTTTTATTAAGCTATGCTATGTCTGTCCTAGCTTCATTTTCATGCACTCATAATTCCCTGGAATTACATTCTCTAGTTTCAATTTGGCATTTGGCATGTAAACAAGAGACATTATATATTCTGCACTAGTGTTGTCACGATACCAAAATTATGACTTCGATACAATACCTGCCATAAATATCACGATGCTCGATACTGAAACGATACTACGGTGAAATCCTAAGATATCTGGAAAAGAAAGGACTCATACCTCCTCCAAGTGTATCGAGTCATTTGTGTTGAATTCGGTGCACTTTTGTAGTGTGCAGGTCAATTCTGGGTTCTAAACTTCCTACATAATTATTATTTTTATAGTCAGTAAAATAGTAGGCCTACTTTGTGTGATTAAGTCCTTTATTTTTTGTTATAGTTCATTTATATTGTGTTGTGTTTTGCCAATAAAGTAGCTTTAAATAGCCAAACTAGGCTAGATCAAGGTCAGTGTTGAAATTACTGCATGCAAATCACTGAATGCTATGCAGAGGGGCCTAATCTTTAGGCCATCTGATGTACAGTATAGGCTTCCCTAGGCCTTCCCGTGTTCATGGGATTTCTTTGACAGTTGCAAAGGTAAAAATGTGAGGATGATCTTCTTTGCGCCCAGTGTACAATTACGACGTTCCAACCACTCAGGTCTTCGTCAGATAGGCCTACACCATTACCTGTTGCAATATGTCTGTGTGCATTCCTACATTAGCCTACGTCTATTTCTTTGATAACATGATTTGCTACAACGTAACAATAAGCCGCTATTATTATTAGGACTCAACACGCTTTGGTGGTATATGCTGTGGGCTTTAATTAGCGCATTTCGGGTAGCCTATCCTACATCTGGGCAATACTTATTGAACAAATTGCAGTCTACATGCCATGACAAATATTACCAGTAGTACTGACCGAACATGAAATAGATTGTTTACGGTTATGGTAATGTTATTCTGGCGTGAACATTGCACTTTCATCACGTTAGCACCCTATGATTACAGCTCGTTATGTCTCGTCAAAATTCATTGATGAAGGAAGGTTCGCTTTATCCCAGAGAACCTTACTCGTTTCACTTAGGCTAGACTAAAACAGAAGAGAAGAACCTTGGCACTAACCATGTAGTCGTGTTTTCTATAGCATATTCGTTAACCAGCCGTTCTTTGAACAAAAATGTTGGGATATGTCTGCGAGGTGTTTAGCCAAGTTCCATGCGTAGCCTACTGCTTTTAAATGACTTTGAAACATATTTCACAAACGGGCCTCTGTGTACCTGATGGCTTGCCTTCACTATTCACGATGTATCCGAAATAGTTTTCACTTCGCCTTTTGTTTTATCCACAAGGCCGAGGACGGTCGGCAAAGAACTACTGTACGTTGACGTTGGCTGCGCACTCACTCACTCAGAGCTGCCTGCTTGACACGCCCACTTGCCTAGATGCATGCAAGGAGCAATGAGAGCAGCAGTTCACGCAGACACAGAACGTTAATTTTAATAAAGTATCGATTCTAAAAACGTCGGAAATCGTATCGTTTTTTGCGTGAAGGCATCGTGATACCTTTTTAGTATCTATACACCGTGCAACATTATTCTGCAATGTTTCTGCTTTCTGTTGGTTCTGCCAGCGTTTGGGCTAGTCAAAGGCAGGAAACTAATCAACACAAACGGGCCCACAGGGGTCAGTGGCAGGTCCACTAGAGAACACGGCTCACCTCAGGTGGATGCCACAAGGCACAGGCAGACGGCACTCTTAACACTCTCACAGCAGGGGAGAAGTCTTACACCACAGCTCTCAACTCAAACGAGCAAAGGAAACTAGGCACATGTGTACGTGTGTGTGTGTTGGGAGTAGAGTAAGCAGGAGTTACTGACTCAGGTGGAAACATTTTTCTCAATAAATGTAATAATTATGAAATGATTACTATGTGATCCCTTATCACCCAACAATCCTTGGTCAATAGCAGGACGACACGCCTTTTGAACGCTGAATGAGTATGGGCTTGTGTATTTTTTGTGATGTTTGGCTTTAAAAGGCTCTAGCTATACCCCAGGGTATTGGGAAAAGGAGGAGAGCGTAACACTAGTCAGGATGGCTTTATAGCGCTTTCAATTCAAAATTAGCCTATTGAAGATAATCCAAAACATCACAATGAAAAAAAATCAGTACAGTAACCGAGTGTAATTGGCTCATTCATTCCCTTACTCTCCACCTCAAGCTGGTGTGTGGTGAGCGTTCTGGTGCATAATGGCCGCCGTGCATCACCCAGGTGGGTGCTACACATTGGTGGTGGTTAGTGAGGTTCTCCCTCCCCTGTGAAGTGCTTTGAGTGTCGAAAAAATGTGTTGTTAGTACCAGCTTACCTGGGTTTCTACATCTCTCTTCCACACACACACACACACACACAGGAGACCCTTGAGACAAAGTATGTGTGTCATACCAATGTCTCACACAAATTCCAATTCCAGGAAAATATCTCGCACATTTCAGCTCAGCTTACGTCCACATGATTTCTGTGTGCCCGAGTCTGTCCCTATCGGCCTATTATTTTAGACTGATTTTCTGCCAAGCCATTTCAGTGGTGATAGTAAAGGCATCAAAAGTGTGAAGGGCCAGAAGGAAATTCATGATAGTTTAAACAAATTTAAATTAAACATTTAGAGAGAACATAAAAAGGAACATAATCAACATTCACATTTGTGTTAAGTAAAGTTAAAGGAACCATATGTAAGATTGTGGCCAAAACTGGTACTGCAATCACTTTCAAAATACTGAAGAGCGATGTATCCCCTCCCCCTCCCCCCTGACTCGAGGTTGCCAACCCTGATGGCGAAACACTACTGACTTTGTGATTAGTAGATAGGTGGAGGGTGGCGCATCAGGCCAAAACACAACATGACAATTACAAAACAAAACATCAACATCAGTTGAGGGCTGCAACTTCACTTTTTAAATGACAATATCCTGGCCGGACTACTGTTGTCAGTGATATAAGTATTTGAAATTAACATGATTTCTTAATGTCTAGTGACATATCAGGGCCATTTTATGATTAATTGAAATATTTTTCTTACATACGGTTCCTTTAAGTGCAGTGCAGTGTGTGTGTGTGTGTGTGTGTGTGTGTGTGCGCGCTTCGGAGTGCATTTCTGTGTGTGGTCCAAGCGTGTTTCCAGTTTATGAGTGTGGCTCCTACGTCAGCAGATTGGCTCTGTGTGTGTGTATATGTGTGAGTGTATGAGTATGTGTGAGAGTGTGTGAGAGTGTGTGTGTGTGTGAGAGTGTGTGTGTGTGTGAGAGTGTGTGTGTGTGTGTGTGTGTGTGTGTGTGTGTGTGTGAGTGGCAGGCTGTCTCTTGGGTGGCTTTACTCCCCATCCAGCAGGCTTGAGCTAAATATAGTTTCAGTGCAGCCTGCGCCCAGAATAGCGCAGCACTGACCAGCCCAACCTCACCAGCCCACTCAAACATGCACGCCGAGCCTTCCACCCAGCGTGGCGATGTCTGCCTCAAACACTCAAACCCACACACACACACACATATAGACTTTAAAGACAGGACATGCACATCCAACACCCAAATGCACACACAGGACAAAATAGTATCATGTGCCCTAGGCTTAGAGAGTGGTTTCTCTTCCTGTTTAGCGATGCGCTAGAATTTCAACTCATGTGCTAGGAGCCCCCCCCCCCCCCCCCCCCCCTCCCCGATATCTCTCTCTCTCTCTCTCTCTCTCTCTCTGTTGGTGGTGGTGCTGCTGCTGCTGCAACGACCTGAAATACCACTGCCGCTAAATTAAGAACACCCCAACAATTTAGTGCTATTTCTGTTAGGTCCATGGGAGACTTCAGCTGATTCACAGACATGGTTTTCAGTGCCACAGGGGGAAACTTTAATTAAACTCTGCATCGTAACAACATAACATCAAGGAAATATTGCCTGACATTAAAATAACCCAACAAAAGACAACTTTGTGCTACACCCTACAGCAGGGGTCTCAAACTCAAATGAGCTGGGGGCCAATTCTGCCAACGTCATCTGATTGGAGGGCCGGCTATTTCTGAAAATGCAATGTTCTTTTTTTCAAATACCACACAAAACTGCAAACAGAAAGTGCAAGTGTTTTTATCTAGTTTTAGACACTTGTGCTAGCAACCTTAGCTTATAAATAAAATAATGATAAATAAATATTAATACAAATTATAAAACAAATGAAAAGCATAAAAACAGGTATGTGTGTGTGTGTTTCAGACTAAATAAAAATATTTTCCTCTCATAACTTTTTTAAACCTGGCAAACTATAGGCGTCAGGGTTAAGAAAGCAACACCATTGGATTTTTATATCAAAATTTCAAAAGGCCATGGCTTGAAAGTGGTCAGAGATAAAGTCCTACTGTAAATGTAAAAATCTTAGTAAAACAAAAGTTTATGAAGGGGGTAAATGTACCCATCTAATTTGCCACTAGATGGCAAGCACCTCAACAAAGGTCATGCTAGCAAATACCAACTAGGCTCAGGCCTTCTTGGTCCTGCCTCCATAGTCCATACATACCTGCTGCTGTGGAGGGTATTGCATGCCTCCCATTGGCACTTGGCCCCGCCCCTGCATTCCCATTGGGTAGCGGTGCGGGCCGGGCGCCCCGTACGGCTGGCCTGGGTAGGCCCCGCCGGGCTGCTGCTGGCCGTAGGGACTGCTCCCTACGCTGTACAGCTGCGAGCGCTTCATCGCCATGGCGTCCATGGGCGTCACCTGCAAGGAAGAATCACTGGGAATTAGTGAAGAGGAAGAGGGTTGATGGACCACAACAGGCTAAACCACAGGAGACATAACGACATTACAACACGTACAGACAGGTGGTTATCCATCTTCTGCCATCTTAGGGTAACATTTTATTTTTGCCACTGAGTGGCATTGAGCGCTTACTTATGTTGTGCCCACTTTTCGATGGTAAGTATTGTCACAATGTCTGCACTGTATACGAATACTAAACTAAGTATTTGAAGTGTGCAAGTAGGCGGTTTGAGACACAGCCATCAAGCCCAGTTGAAAGAGGGAAACAGGGCAAAGTGCCATTCAGCGATATGGGAATCAGGTTAGGCTCGTGAGCAGCCAGGCTTTGCCAAAAAGGAAAAGGAAAAAAAAAAAAAAAAACATGAGAGCAATCCAGACTAATCTGCTCATGTCACTGCCAACGTCAGGCCAATTGAGGCAGCACTTACAGAAAATGTGAGCAATTGAGAAACCCTGGGAGGCCACTTTAAACGAGCACTTTTAGTGTCAGCAGTCAGGCCCTGGCGCCCAGCGCTTTTTTTTTGTTACCTCCCTCACAATTATTTACTTTTCATTAACCAGTCCCGTTCTATTTTTCTATAAGTCTGCTAAATTTTCTAGGCTATTTAATTAAAAACAACAATTATAGCAAAGAAAAGAACATGTAGAAGAAGCGTTTGCCATCCTTACATGTGCTGTAACAATGACCTACTCTGTAGTATGCAACAAAATAAGTCTGACATGAAACTCAATTCACAATTTATGGTTCTGGAACTGTCCTAGACAACACCTCTAGAGATAATCAAAAGGGCAAGATGCTTCAATAAAAACATTAATGGGCCTAAATATTACAGAGCTGAAGCCAAGGCACTGCAATAAAGCTTCTATTTGGAGTTGTTTTTATTTCAATTTTTACGACTGCTAAATAGCTTCAGTCCTCCCAATAAAAAAAAATGTAAAAAAAAATCTGCAAAGCAGCAATGGTCCAAATTGGAAAACACTTCATTGGCTAGTGGTGTTTTCACATGCACAACAAGCAAAGAGGGCTTCATGGCCTTCGTGGCTGAGCGCATGTGTGTGTTTTGCAGTGACATTCATGGCGGGAAGTCCAGGGTTGCATCTGACAGTTCAACCGAAATCCCACGTGTTCCTTTGTGTGTCGGCGTGCCGCCAGCATAATCATTTTCACTTCCTCTTTTTTTGTGCTCATGTGCTTTGAGCCGGAGGCGGGGCATCTGTCAAGCGAATGGCTCTCTCCGGGTGAAGGACAGGGGAGCTGAGATGAGCTGTGCCCAGGAGGGAAGCTGCACAATCTGGGCGATCAGACAAGCAGACCTGGGCCCGGTCGGCAATAAGGGGAATGAATCAAGGCAGAGGGAGGAGAGACAGAGCGAGCGAGCGAGAGAGAGAGAGAGAGAGAACAGTTTCCATTTGTTGTCAGAAATGTAGTTGTGGGAGGTGGTGGTGGAAGAGAGACAGACAGAGAGAAAGGACAAGCCGACAACAGCACAATGAAGAAAATAACCTGATCGTCCTGTTCTCCAAACCACAAGCTTGACTACGCAGACAGTGCTAAACAAACCAAGCAGTCTCGGGGACATCATACAGGAAATCAGTTTCACGAAAAGTTCAAAATAAGCTCGTTTCCCCAAAACATCATAAAAATTAAATCTGATGGTTTGTATGCACTGTATCTGAATGAAAGACATGATAGAGAGTAGAGGGGGAAAAAAGACACCCACTTTAAGGGGCCTATTCTGAGAATCAATTACTGTAAAGGGATGAAGATCATTGGCTTCCAGATTTAGCAGTTCACAACTGCTCTGTCACAGCAGCATGGCAGCATGAGTACTGGGTTAAGGCCAAGAGAGTCAGGAGGTGGACCTCCCCCCCACCTCACCCCCACTCCCACACAAACGGAAATGAATAAGCCTACAAGATTTTTCATCTTCCTTCCGACATGGTTGCATTAAGACTTTCTTTTAAAGTTGATGACCACTTCAAATCTTCGGAGAATCATACATGACATAAGCTATCACAATTCTGTAAATACACAAGATAAAATAGACTTCTGTAAAGGATTTAGCAAAATCATCAAACCCTTCACAGTTGTAATGTACAGAAGCCTCTAGGTTCCCTAATTTAATGATACAGATGTTCTGAGAAATTGTCAAAGAATATTAACTAGGCAGGAGAGCTTAAAGCAACACCAAAGAGTTTTTTATACCTTAAAATAATGTTTCCAAAATCGTTTCAGTGGTTCATCAACTCGTAACAGGGTGATCGGCAATTCTGCATTCGCTTCGCGGCCTTCTATCGGCTATAACCGCACTATGTAAGTTTGCCAGATCGGGTAGCGGATCTATAGTTTGATGGAATCAGACATAAAAAAAACTACAAATTTGACTTGCATCTGATGTCGCAAAATAGTAAATAAATGGAAAATATTCTACCTTGTCTGTGGACATCGTTATTTGCAAAACCAGTGCTGGATAAACAAATAGCGTACGTGCAACAGAGGGAAAGTTCTTTGGTGTTGCTTTAAAATGCATTCAGGAGATATATTGAAACATCTTGTTTTGTAACCTTGTTTTGCCATCACTCCAACATAAGTCATCTGTAACAAACTGATGATATTGGATGTACCTTCTGTGCACTTCAATTCATATACTGACAACTTAATATAGATGCGCTATACTATGCCAATTAACCACACTAAAGACAGGGTTCCTACACATTTTGCATTTCAAAATTCCATACTTTTTCCATACTCAAATTTCCAAACTTCTCGGTAGATTTTTCTGACCATATTCTCGACATTGTGTATCACAAAAGGTATGGACAACTGAAGTGAATTAAAAAATGACACTTAATATTCGTCCATTTAGCTGGGTCATTTTTAGTTGTATCTTGACGATGGGGAATGATACCCTGGAAATCCAGAGCTCTCGTGAGAGCACAATGGAATTGTCTCTGCGAGACACTCTGGCAAAGAGCAATGATGCACGTTACTTTTACCCCAACATTCTGGGGAACCAGCAAAACTGATGAAGACAGCGCTGCAACGTTGGAGGACAGTACACATTGGTCGTAGTGTTATCCGATTGTGTCGAAGTCCGAAATCATTCAGAGTAAACATGGTCTAGTGTTATCTAATTGCGTGCAGTGAGATTTTTAAATCCATGCTTGTTGCCGCCCCTCGAGTTGGGCCATTACATTGCTCTTTGCCTGACCCTTAATCTTTCTAGATTATCAGGGTCTGGATTTTCCAGGCTAGGGGACTGACAGTTAAATTACACAACAGTAGGAATGGTTCATTATGACCTGAGTGAAGTGATTAGTACTGCAAATGCAATAGTCTGGAAATAAATATTTCTCCATACCCTTGTTTCTTTTTTCCATACTTATCCAGACCTGGAAATTACTAAAATCAAATTCCATACTTTTCCAGGTTTTCCATACTGCGTAGGAACCCTGTAAAGACTAAAGACTATGGCCTATTCATTCACCCTACATGACTTGGTTATAACATTGCCTCCAACTCAAATACCCAGTTCAAACTGACAAACAATCAAATAAATTCTTTCCTACTCTACAAGAACTCGACTTTAAATGACAAATTGTGTGCTGGTTTTTAAATTTAGTCTAAGCATAACCCTGACAGCAGAGAATACCTAACCATATATTTTAAAAATGCTATACGATACAGGCATTACCTCTAGCAAAGCCTCCACTAACATACCCAGGGCACTGAAGCAAAACTGTTCCCCATTTCCCGCTGAGACAGACAATAACTGGCAGCACATGGCTAATCTGCATGTGTGTGAAGGTCAGCGAAACTCATCCAGAGGTGAACAAAAAAAAAAAAAAAAAGTGTGGTCCCTTAAGGTGGCCCTAGCATAAAAGCAAGTGACAGATTACTAAACCCAGTGCACTCGCTAGGTACAGTGGCTGGTTGATCATGAAGCTGTCACAGAAGGTCTACAAACAAACAATATAGGACCTACAATACTGTAAAAAATACTGTTTTGATTTTCTTCATAATTAACACACTATTTATTCTAATTCTTCAGGGGTGAAAAAAAACAGTAGGAAAAAAACACATTAACAGTGACTCAAACTTGGGAATCAAAGTTGATGCCCACTGACAGAGTGGGAGGCAATCAGCTTAAAGTCTACTGTCCAACTACTTTTGAATCTGCTTAAACTCTTTTCCTTTGCTTAAACTGTTTGCAAGTTCAACTAAACTCTTAAACATGACACTATTAACCTTACCAAAAATGATTACATCAATACAAACACTCTGTGGCTGGAAAAGGCCCAACCTCACACTATGCAGACATTAAAAATAATTTGTCTTTAACTGCCACCAACTTTAAAGATAGAATGACAGTTGTAACAAAACACATAACATCCTACAAAGACATGCTCTACTTACTTATGCTCTACTTGTGCCCTAATCACCCTCCCCTCCCTATCAATCAAATGACTTAGCTTACAGGCTAGTTAGCTTCTCTTTTAGCTACAATTAGCCAATTTACTTGTAAGATGCTAGCGATAGCTAACCTTAGCTAACATTAGGTAGCTAAATTAACTTTGTTTCCGCGAATAGTTTTTAAAGTCTTACCCAAATTCAACGGGTGATTTTAATCGACTAAACTTTCTATTATGTTTGCAGCAACGAAATTGGTCATATGTAGCTATTGCTATAGTTTAATATGTTACATTTTTAACGTTATAAACACTATTAAAGCGATTGCACAGCCTAGGGTTACAGGCTAGCCAAAATGGTAACGTTAGCTAGAATGTTAATGTTAGCACTGCTACCCCCTCCAACTGCAGTAGTTTAACGTTACTACTAGAATGTTCCATGGTAGGAAACACGGTCTGTTTCTTCTCCAGAGAAGTCACTTTTTAAACGTCGTAAATAATGTAGTACCATAGATAATGATACGGAAATGTATTTGATAGAATACTTATGAAGCGAAACTTGTGTAAAATATATATGTTCAAGGGTAGCTGGAGGAAGCTAACGTTAACCTGCTACAAATAATGGCCAATCGTTTGCTAAATGCATTAGAAGCTACGGCTAGCTTAGCCAGCTAACGTTAAGTCACCTTGGGACAGAACTTAATAAGGTAACTTTGTTTCAGGTTACACAGCTGATTGCAATGACTAAACAGGAGTTGTTCTGAGTCCGTATATAACAATTTCATATCATAGAGTCTACATTTCTACCCTCTTGCAATGAACATGTTACCGAGTTTGTCATGGCAAGTTATTCAAATGCTCCTTTAGACGTTGGCTAACGTCAGCTAGCATTGGCTCCTGCCAAATCGCTAAATGGTCCAAGCTAGCTGTGGTGGTACAGGGCCGCTGGAAACAAGTTGACGAGTTAGCTAGCTGGCTAAGAAGCAATGTAACTAGGCGGATAGCTATGCTCACAAGCAGTAACTTGTTTTAGAGAACTCAACGTAAACAGACAAACAACTTAACGAACCCACCTGAGCCCTGTTGCCACCGTGACCGTTGTTCCCAGGGCTCATTGCTGGATGATTTCTTTGTTGTCCTCCCCAACCATGAGAAGTTTGGGCATATTGAGAGCTCATTTCTTTGCTCAAGCCCATGCTTGATTGTTGTTGTTGTGCAGAGGGATTATTGTAATCTTGATAGCCACTGCCATATCCTCGCATCATAGGACTTGGCGATGTCAGTAACTGGTTCAAAGTAGGGGTAGCTCCAGATGGGTGCTGTTGATTTTGTCCAGGAAATCGCTGAAAACCCCCGACATTTACACCACCAGAAGCCGAGGCTGTAGCCATGGCAGCTTTTCCATGACTAGCTGAAGTCGTATTACCACCTGGGCCCATCATGTTGTTCCCCTGCCGTGAGGGGCTCATCATACCATATCCAGTGCCACCATAGCCAGGTCTGTAATTCGGATAGTGGTTGTAGGGGTTATTATGATACCCTTCGTGAGAGTTTTGTACTTGATCCATGCTGTTTTGTGCCGAATGCATTATCCCCGTCCCAGGGCTTTGTTGTCCGCCATGTTGATCAAAGCAAGGCCCTCCTCTTCCATTCCCATAATAATTATTAAACTCAGAAACCGTAGTGTTCCCACTTTGTGACTGGTTGATGTTGTTATTCGTTGGTCCCAAGTTGCTGTGGTCGTACCTGCTGCCCATCCGATCACCCGTTTTGCAGGATCGGTCCTCCTCTTCACTTTTATTCAGTAATTGCTGATGGCGTTCGGTTTGGTCGCCCAAAATATTCTCTTTCCCTCCATGTTGACGATTCCCGAAGTCTCCTTGCGCTGATTGCTGGTTGCTAATGTTGTTGTTTTGAATTTGACGTTGGTGATGCTGTTGGAATTGATTGAATGGTTGCGACTGTTGCTGTGGAGGTGTGTGGTGGTGAGACGAAGGAGGGGGATCTCCGCCACCAGCATTTTTCAGTTTATGATTCGCTAGCAAACCTGTCTCCATCCTCGAAGTCACTTTCGGATTTGAAGATGATATAGATTTATTTCCATATTCCTTCTCTCGTGGATCCGAATTGTTGCCCATAGAGGCGCGAGCTATGCTTGTTATGTTCAGCTCATGATGAAAACGATCTACATTATTCATAGGGGTAGCGCTGCCCCTATCTCCTGCCCCAAACACAGCCCCGGATCCGCGAGATGCTCCTCCTGACTTAAACGATTTTAAACTTATGACTCAAAGGGAAGGATAAACTAGGTTTGCTTTCATTATTTAGTGTTGAAGCCGCCACAACTTGTGTGTGCATGGCAAGTCATCATTTATGACCGGCACAACGAAAATATACGTTCAGGGGGTTGGTGGTGAGCCAGTTGGAGGGAAATGCGTTTAACAATCAACTGAAGCACGTCTTGATTCTTAACGAAATACCAGATTTTGTTTCAATTGTGAATGTTGTAGACTATATCTACGACGAAAATGTATTGGAAACTATTCATCTCCTTTCACCCATATGGGGCACAAACACGTAGGCTACCCTTTCACCAAGCATGGCATTATCGAAAACTGTAACAACTATTATCCACCAGCGCCTATCTTGGAAAATGCGGGCTGGATTCAGTATAGAATCTGGACTGGATTTGTAACACTGTTTGGGCACATCACAAGCAAAGATAATTTGACCTTCATCCTCCCCTCACAATATAGGCTATACATACTACGTCGGGTGATTGTGCAGAATGGCATTTCCATCAGAAGTTAGCAGGATATATGGGGTAACAAAAGATATGTTAGCATTAGCACAAAAAATAACCTTTCTCAAAAAAACCAAAATGACCCCTCCATATCGTGTTTTCTGTATGATTCGAGAAGAACATTCAATCCATTTTTCTGTAGCATTCGAGTTACAATATGTTTTCAGTTTTTCCCCTTTAGGTCAGCTGAAATATTCGGTTTCCTAGGCTATAGCAAGGGAGAATTTCACATGTTCCAGTATACGAGAATACAAAGTGTGTCTAGGCTTCCCTGGAGGTTTTGCAATAAAATACGACATCCATAGGCTACCGTTTGAATACACACTTCACTTCATGTTTCATAAAGGACACGTTGAGAAAACAGGATATCAGAATCTTGACAAAAGAAACAGCCTTTGTGCAAGCGGCAAAGAATGTTATTGATAGTTTCACACAATTCTTATGGGAAATCAAGTTAGCCCTCTGGTGGACCTCTGTAGAATGTAGTACATTCTTGACCTCCTCAAAGGCACCCCAGACTGTCAGTTTTCATCTGATTAATTTCTCCACTGAATATTGCACACTGAATGTAGGCTTCATTATATTGCAACTCTCATTTTGTATCTAATTTTTTCTTAAGGATTTCTAAAATTCCCAATCAGCTGGCTGCTAACATTTTTACCTTTGGTCTTCAAAAACAAAACAAAGGATGCATAGTGTACTCTCTCTCTCTGTGTGTACACGCATGGATTGTCACTTAGGGGACTCACTGGGTTGTGTAAGGGAGAGTCTGCAGGGACCTCCCCCAGCAGCAGTGGCAGCAACCCAGTCAAGTCAAGCACAGAAAGTGGGTCAGACAGAAAAGCCACAGAGAAAACAGCTAAACCCAGCTCTGTAGCATGCATACTAAAGGGTTTTTTCCCAGAATGACTGAGGAAATGCTAGCATTAGGTACACCTAATGGCCAGATCATAATGGCTAGTAAACTCTGTAATCTGTAGGCCTACTGAACACCTTCCTTTTTTCCAACAGTTCTTCTTCATTTCACTGAATAAGTGGTACAATTAGGGCATTACATTTGCTGGGTTTAGTTTAAATAATTTAAGACCAAATTTTTAAATCTGTCATGAAGAAAAACAAGCAGCATAGTTTTGGGCAGTATCACAAGATTATTATATACATAAGGTCTAGCATAAGGTCTTGATAGTCAGCACTAAAAAAATATTTTCATTTCAGTGAGACTGAAACTACAAATGTAAGATTCACCTGTCTCAAGGTGAAATAACATGCCCTTGCCACACACATTTCTATCTAGTGCTGTTCATTTATCTAGTCGGGACAACATTTTAAAAGACAGTCTGAACATCAGATGTAATTGTTGGGTGCTCCTTGTGTGCTCTCAGGCACTCGGGCAGCCAGGAGGGTGGTCTACAATATTTTTCCCAAGGATAATCCGAACAAGCAGACAGAGAAATGGTAATTAGACTGGTGCAAGCTGGCTGATAGTATTGTGTGGTTAAAATCAAAGTACTTTATCTTAAAACTTCATTGCCAGAATTACTTTTTTTTCTGAGGACAGTCAGTCAAGACTATTATTTAAAACTGTTGAATTATATAACAGTTTCATGGGGGTAAATGTCAGAATATAGCTCTTAGTGAAGTACTATTCATTGTACAATATGTTAGCAAAGTGTCCTGTTGAAGGGTGAGTGTTGTAACCCTTTGTATATGACTTGTCTCATATTGATTTAATTCTTTAATTCTGGTGCCAGTGGATGTCTATCCTTGGGCAGATTTAAGTAAGAACTATATAGATCATAAAAAGTAATGATGATACATAATTTAGATATGCCAAACTATTCACAACTCTTTGCAGGAAGAATTGAGGGAAAATTCATATGGTAATGGAAATGGAGAAGCAGACCTCAGGTAATAACTCTGAATCCTCAGTGTGTCTCTTATTCTTGATATACTCTACACCTATTTCCAAATTACAAGTGCCATATTCTAATCTCCACAAAGTCGACCTTTTGGTTTCAAACCACTCCTTCGGATGACAAGCTTTAGTTATTCCACTTCAAACACAATCACAACAGTGCAATGTGGTGGCAGGCCTTTGACACATTAGCTCATTCAGACGTGCCATAGGTAGGCTTTTTTTTTTTTTTTGGCAGACGCCCAGATAACAGCTCGCCTGCAAGAGGGGAGTAGCGCTGATTGCACCTCTCCTAATTAAACCTCGCCTGACCTTGGCAGAGGAAAATCATTAGTTTCCCGTTGTAATCATCACACACCAGCAATTACACTCCATTGGACCTCAATTTGCATTTAGACGTGTCTGAGGCCATGCCTGGATGAGATAGGACGGAGGGAAGATAACATAGTGGCAAAATGCCAGTTAACAGACAGTGAAGTTTCAAATTCAGGTAGGCTATAAGGACCTGGCCTTTTAGCTCTCTGAAAGTGCCCTGAGGAATGATACCCACAGCTCATCTGGCTTTCTGTAAATGAGGAGCTGTCTGTTACGATATAACAACTTCTAACCTAGCTGTATATATATTTTGTTTAGACTACATCACTTACTAGTTGGTCTTTCAGTCTAACTTCAAGACTTACTCTCCTGATAAGTACTGTACACACACGTGTACATCATATCGCATCTCCTAACTTTAAACTTTAAAATTCATATATGCTAATGGTTGGGACCAGAACGGAATTGTTTTTCTGCAGGTTTTGAATGATTATTGAACTTTGAATGGTAAAAATGTTAATGTTAATGAGAACATGCATGTACAAATGCACAACTGATAAGAGTATGTTGTCAGTGCAAAACTGAACTGAATATTCTCAACAGAACATGCTCTAGTTGTTGATGGGAGTCCAGGAGATATTTTGGCTGACAATTCAGCAATGCTGTATGAAACTATAACACAACTAAACATGGAAATGTAACATACAAACTTATAAAGTAATACATTCCTTAGAATGAGAATGAAAACGGTACATTTAACATTTTGTTACTAGAGAGACAACAGTTTAAAAAGATTGCGCTGCCTAGGCATTGATTGCATGCCCAAACAAAGCTCTAACTGTCTACTACAATGTCTAACTCATGGCATGGCCAAAGTCCTATACCTAAAAAAAACTGCTGTCATTTTACCACATTGTTACCAAGTCAGACTGATGAAATGTATAAAAGGCCACAGAAATCATCATGGAATGGTTTGGAATGTGTGCTAAGGTTGTTACATCGTTCCTTTGATCTTTTCTCAGTACAGACATATTGTGTGCAGTGGGCAGATTCTGGATGAATGGTAGGCTGATCATAGTATTCCGCCTCAAAAACAAACATAATTGTCCAAAGTCTCATGTCCTACCACCACCTGTGCAAGACAAAACAAACAAAACAAAAACAAAAAAACATATCCATTAATTATTTTTTGAATAATAAATCAAGCAAGATACACCAAATTACTACTGGCTGAGAAAAAAAGAGAGACAAAGAACAACTTAATTCAGGACATTATACAGAACTGCATAATATGAATATGGACTAATTAATATTTTATGAGAATTGTCTGAAAAGTCTTGAAGAACTATTGACAACTGCCTAAACCTCCATTGTGGCACCACTTTAAAAAATGAGACAATATGTGAATTTGTTTTGTATTTCTGCTAATTATTACCGGTGACATACACTGGTGTACAGATGAACGGAACACAAAAATTACGGTTCAGTGTGTACCTCAGTTTTGAAGTCACGGTTCAGTTAATGTTCGGTACAGTAGAGGGCCATACACACCAAATCCAATTTTTCTGACGAAATTTCCGCACGAAATTATGCAGGCTATTAAACACATATATTCAAATTAGTCTGTACACACAGAGGACGAAATTCGTTGCGATGAAAAAAGCTTTCGGAAGTCTCATTTGATGCAAAATTTCGCATGCGAAAAAGAGTGCCTGACCAATTAAATAAGGATTTCGCAGGGTTCCATTGATGTCACAAGTAGAACTACAAGCAGAAAAAGCTGACAAAATGGGTGATCTTGCTGCCCATGATGACATCTCATTAATAGGCCTATATGCCAAAGTTACAAAGAAGTTCAACAGTGCAAACTCCACCATACACAGCTTTCCCTACTTCTTACCACCATCCCATCATTTCACAAGCACCAAAAAAGAATGAAATCTGTACAGCAGTGAACAGAGAGCTTCTCACTGTACAGATGTGCATGGAAAAATATGACATTCATTCACAAAAATGTGAAGAAACGTTTTAGAATAGGCCATTGCTTAGGCATTTGAACCCATAGTTGGATGCAGCGCATGATAATATAGCCTATCCTACTTCTATATATGCTGACAACAGCATTATGTCCAGGGTTCCCACCATCATAATTTTGCCTCAAGTTAGCGCAAGAGAAGTCTCGGACTTGGTGCGTTAACATTGCTTTATGCCTCATAACTTAAGTAGGCTAATGTAGAACTCTGTAATATGTGGAACACTTTAACTGGTGTCATTATTAGCCTAGTTTTTGCTGTGTGTTGATCATTGCCATGCGAGCTGATCAATTTTAACCACTTGTTGCATCAGTGCGATTTTATCAGTCTCTGATGTTTGTTGGGTTACGCTCCACTTTAGATTAACACGACTTTTGAGGTATGCATGCGTGTGAAATGGTTTCCTGAGTTGCACATGATATAGGCCATGCCTGTTTTATAGCATGCTGGCATACAACATTTTGCATAACATTTTAAATTAGGCTTAGCCTACGCTACAAGTTGTTAGGCTACAACAGTCCGCTCAAATTGCAGAACTCAAGCCCAATATGCGGGAGCAAAGTGTGTGTGTGTGTGTGTGTGTGTGTGTGTGTGTGTGTGTGTGATGTGCAGTGGGGTGGATTGGTGCACTGATGACCCCCAACCGACTTCTATGTGTTTCATCAGTGGACTACACAATTATCATAATAGCACAAGTAGAATAGACAAGGGGTGGGAAGGATGGCCGTAAGCTTTTATTTCCCCAGCACCTCCCAAAGGCTATAATCTGCTTCAATTTTGATGATTTTACGACTTCTCACTTTTGTTCTCTCTTTTACCCAAATCTCTTTCTATTCTTGAGATAATAAATAATCGCATCAGACTCAGTGTGTACACTTTGAGTGTGAAAATTCTGCACACTAAATTTTTGCATTTTCCCGGAATTTCGTGTCGTATCTGGTGTGTACTGGCCTTGGTAGGTAGCCTGTAGGTATTGCTAACCTAAAATTCACTGACAATATTTCCGATGGGAATAGTATTTTGAATACTACTAACTTGTTTTTTGCCATTAACTAAACTGATATTTGGTCTGCTACTTATGTATGTGTGGGAACTTGAATTTGAAACATGGTCTGCAAGCAAAAAAGCCTGCTGATTACTGTTTGTGACGGTCCTAAATGTGACCGCACATATCTAATTCCCTGACGGCACAGACTATGGACTATACTATACTACGTCTTATACACGCGCGCACACACACACAAACAAATGCACAGACACATTAAGCAACGTCACTCACGTCAAGTACATGGAAATTAACACTAAACACAAAGACTATTTACTATGCATAACATTTATTTCATACAGGTTGGTGCCCAAACTTCTGTGTAAATGTTTGCATGCTATGTTACCGGCGGCGGCATCCTCGTTTGTTTTCTGACTGTCCGGAAGCAAAGGGGTGCCGTCAGGAAACAATGGACTTTTTTAATTGGGTTCCGGAGGGAACTGGCCATGTTCAAGTGGGAAGCGCCAAGGGGGGGAGCAGGGCAATCCTGATCAAGTTGCTCTGTATGTTCGTCCCTATATGTACCTCTTTGAATGTGTTTACTATGTGATTGAACTGTTTATTCCATATTTACATTCTTTTTTGCATTACTATTTTTTGTTTAGTATATTCCCCTTAATCACCACTTGCTTGCTGTGATTTGGTAAGCCTTAAAATTAAATCAACATTTTTTACCGCATCGCTGCTGTTCCTCCGACTCTGTGGCCAAAACCCAAAAAGAAGACGAAACTCAAAGCAGTTCCGTCACACTGTTAAAGACTGCATTTGGTACATATCTGTATTGAACGTCCTGTACCTAAACCTAATGAAAGTGTGCCACTAGTACTGTCGAAATATGATGATTTGGCTCCAGGTGTACTGAATGAAAGTGTGCCAATAGCCCACTAGTACTGTTAAAATGGGGGCCACAGCATAACTGAGGATTTGATGATTTGGTTTCAGGTGTACTCACGTTGGGGAGCGAGAGACCGCCTGCTGAGCTGCTTGCCCTGCAGCTCAGGGAAATCCTGCAGCACGGTGTGGTAGGCCTGGCACGACAGACAAACCAAGCGGGACGGACTCAAATTCCATACCTTGATGTAATGTTTGGAGAACTTTACCAGCGCTATCTCTGTGAAAAATATTTTTGAGTTTACATTAAAAGAAAGACTCACTCTGCAATGATAAATCATGACCGCAAAGGTATAGATGGGGATCACATTGACTAGAGGCAATACTCAGTTTTTGTCTTAGGCTATGTTCAGACTAGGTGTATTTTTCACACCTGCCAGCGTCCGTTTTACGTTATAATCCTATGGAGTAGACCGTGTTTTCAAAAAAGTCCTAGGCTTTTTTAAAAACGTGATCGCAGGCGTCTTTTTCTGCAGCTCAGAGTTGTTTTTAAAGTTCAGAAATATTCAACTTCTACTGGAAAAACGCCTTACGTAACAGTTACTGCAGTTACAGGACAGCTAAAAACTGAGGTTTACCTCCAAAAAAGTCTCCATCTATTAGCTTGTGCTGGACACCAGCATCCTCCACCATTATGGTGCCCTTGTCGATGAAGTACATATAGTCTGCTGTAATCCCTGGCCGTATGATCACATCTCCCATTTGGTAGCTCTCAAACTCAACCACCAGTAGCAGCTTGGACAGAAACAGTAAGTCTGCATTTCCAAAGGCATTTCTCAGCAGATCCCCGCAAACGTGCTGCATCACAGCCTGTTGGTGGAATAGACATGAGTTCTTTAAGAAGAAACATGTTCCTGTACAACCTAATATTTTGACTTGGCAAGTTTGGCAAAAAAGGACAAAGTTTGAATAGCTGATTTGCCGATGTAGACTTACATTGTTAGATTCAATACAGAAGTGTTCAATTCACAATGTGGTCAATTCAATATGGTTAATGCAGTGCAGTTAAGACAATATGGTTAGTTAATGTAATGCACAATAAAACATTTACTCAGACGGTGTTGTACATATGGTACATTTCAAGCCATCATGATAAGAAAACTAACATTTCCATGGCTTGCTGTTTTATCTTTAATACCATTTCCAGACCCCTCTCTAGACAGACAGACTCTATGGGAGGTTCACAAAATTGTTGTTTTTGCTGTTACTACAATTAAAGTGGATTCCTGCCGTATACATACAATTTCTGTAACTCATGGGCGATTTCTTTAGATAGTGAGACTAAATTATTTTGAAAAGTGTGTACAAACAGGCTAAATCATACCAGTTTCAGCGGCTCAGAGAGTTCATCTAGGATGGCCTTCTCATCAAACCACTTGCCCTGGTAACAGTTCTCCATATGACCAAACACACGAGTGACTAGGGTACCCCCCACCTGTTTGTGTCTTATATACACCTTGAGTTCGTTGTGCTGAAAGAAGGCAGAAAGAGTAAGACCTCATGTCTCCTGTTCAATCTAATGCTTTTCTTTTACAAGTGTGCCCAATACCAGCATGACCAGACTGCTGCCTAATGTGATAAGATAAAATTCAGAGCCGTATATAGAGATATATCTATATACGGCTCTGATAAAATTGAACCAGTGCTGCCATCTTGTGGTGATGCGATAAAAAACAAAAGCCTACAAGCTTCAAAATAAGACTGATTTGAGTATCTGCAATGGAACTAACTGGCTGGTCTTTAAAATCATAGTGTAAACAAAATCATTACATTACATTACACATACCCTTCATGAAAAATGTTGCTTATACAATAGACAGCCACAGCACATGGTAATACATGAAAAGCCTGGATAAGACTTCCCAGAGTAGAGCCCAACTGATAAATCGGTTCGCCGATATTAGCTATTTGCCGATCTATATACCAAATCTATCGCTATCTGTGTTTATAATGGGCAATAACTATTTTAAAATGAAGTAAAGGAAAGCCAAATACTGATCCTCATTTTGGCCATTTGCCCTTTTAAACACAACTTGTCCTCCTTTTCAGAGTCTGGTTGGTGGTCACCCTATTTCTGTTACTTTATAGCACACACGTAGCCTCCACTTTCCCTTTTAAACACAAATTATGACTATTATTCAAACTAACAAAAATCGATATTATCGAATATATACTATTCAAATATCGAAATTGGTATCGGCCTTAAAAATCGGATATCAGTCGGGTTCTATTCCAGAGGTCTGGAAGGCTCACCCTATCCTCATAGGCCCGCTGACTGGTGTTGAAGGTGGCCTGGAGGGATGTGATTTTGGCCAGAACCAGAGCATATAAAACAGAACCGACCGTTATGCTCGTTATCATCATCCACTGCTCTGATATCCCTGCAAGGTATTTAAGACATCAACAACAGTATCTTAGTTGAGTAAGAGTACAACATAATGTATGTATATACTTGTAAATAATGTCTGTATACCTTTTGGAATTCCTGAGCCATAGTTAAGTGTCATCATATGACAAAGTGAGCGAAACATGGCCCTTGTGTACTGGACACTAATTGGTTTATCCTTTTTGAGAAATGAGAGACATAAGCACATACAGTACTCATTAAACTCCTACTGTATCTATTCACCTTATTCTGCCTCGCCCATTTTAATAATATATTTTCTTTCGCCTTGTGTTTTGCTTTTTTTATTTCATCATGTATTCATCTAATGTATTTCAAATCAAATTTTCGTAATTAAAGACGTATGAAACTATTGAAATACTGAGCTTTATACCAGCCATTCAGCCAACAAATAAACATATAATGTAGTCTGAAGGCAAGTAAATTAAAAGCTAATGAAACAAATACTGTTCACTTTCAGTTGGACTGAAGAATTTTTGATCTACAGTAAGACTGTCAAGACAGGCAATATGAGTCTACGTTCATGGAGTTGCTGCCCAATGACCTTGTTTAGTATGCTGTGTTGTCTTTTCTGTTCAGTTCACAATAAACAAAATGCATCAGTGTGGCATAGTTGAAACCCATCAAACGTGTCCTAAGCCCCTGAGTTGTTCTGTTAACTTTGATCTTGAATGCTGAATGGGAAAACATATCTAAATATCGCATATGCTGGATTTGAACACTGAATTCTGTTTTGTTTTAAACTAACTAGTCACTTTTTCTAATATGGCCCCTATGATATTTGGCCACGTATACACTCAAAATGTTACAGGACATACCACTAGACCCGCTAGGGTGACCCAGCTGTTAGGCGGATAGTCCAACC
Source organism: Alosa sapidissima (assembly GCF_018492685.1). Lineage (NCBI taxonomy): Eukaryota > Metazoa > Chordata > Actinopteri > Clupeiformes > Clupeidae > Alosa > Alosa sapidissima. Next base: position 5,161,427 of record NC_055962.1, on the reverse strand, counting down.
AAGTAGCCAACATGAATTGGAAGCACGCGTTCCAGTGGCATATTAGGTAGATGCCAAATATGTTGTAGATCACCTCCAAGAAGGATTTCATACTAACACTAAGCCTCTGTAACAGAAAAAAAAAACACAAATCAAAAATCTTAATCTGAAAAGATTTACAATACTGAGGCTAGTTACACACATATTGTTAGCTCTTCAGGTAATTTAGAGCATGTAAAGGTGTTATGTATTATGTAAGTGACATGATTACATGATAATGGCCTTGTTGTCGATATATCCAACCCCCCAAACCTTTGGAAGGATATACATAATACTGCCTGGCAATGGAAACTGGAACCTTGTAAAGAACTATATGCCAATGATGCCTTTTAGTAATAAAACATTTATGAATATCTGAATTAATTCTTATGTACGATGCCTTGGTGGGTCAAACATCACATTACATACTTTTGCTTGGCATTAGGTAACTGTGAAAAAGTTGTGGAGTGTGGATGTGGAAGCATGAAATGGAAATATAAAACACATGTAAAGTCCACTTGCCTCCAAGCAGTTGTTTACATAGCGCACCAGCCTGAAGACCCTCAGGAGCCGCAGGAGGCTGAAGACATTTGTGATCTTCAAGAGATGCCTAGACTCATCTGGGTCAACCCCACCTAAAGTTGTCTGTTGCAGAAATTAGTGGTAACTACACAGGGTTTTATGTGTACTATTTTCTATTTTATGTGTACCACTTTGTAAAAAATATTCCTATCAACAAAACCATAAAGCCCAAGTTGTGACTTTTGCTATGCACATGCGTATTAGTGTCCTCTTTGATCACAAAAAATTTGAAAGACACAACTCATTACCCTTGTGTGTCTGTACAACGTAACTGGTATCATCACAATAGTTATACTGTGCCCTATAAACTGGCTTATTTCATGACATTGTGTCATGTAAGGTCACTGCAAAATCTAGAGAAATGTGTGAGGAGGTCAGCAGGGTACGGTTGAGACAAAATGTATTGTTAAGGCCCATTCACACCAAGAACGATAACGATAACTATAAATAAATATCGTTCTTGTGAATATGAATGACGACGTTCACACATAAACTATAACGATAACGACATGAAGAACGATATCGTTGGGGATCACTTTCAGAGCGATTTTCAGAACGATAAAAAGCTAATAGCCCATCAGAACCCATCAAATTTTAACCGTCACATTTATTAACACAAGGAGAGACTTTGCTTATCGTTGTTCAGTGTGAACGCTTTTATCGTTATGGTTATAGTTATCGTTCTTGGTGTGAATGGGCCTTTAGAGTTATTACTTGAACATTCCATTTGTATTGTTCACCACATCAGTTCCTGTGTCAACTATTTTATTCCTATTTTATTCATTTTAACCAATTTAAATGAAATGACACTTTGCCCAATTGTTATTTTTTATACATTTTGCAATGAACAGTTAGTTAACTATACATCATTAAAAATGGGTGTCTCAACTGTACTAGGTACTGTCTCAACTGTACTCCATATGGGTACAGTTGAGACACATGTCGAGACAAAAATGCACCTTATGTTTATGAGCTAATTGCGGAAAATATAAACTACCTATGGGTATTATTGATTGATTATTTCTTAGTCTACAAGCTAAGGAAATGGCATGTAGAATTTCATGTGAAAAATCACTTCTTTTCAGTATCTACTTTTTGTTTGATTTTGTGTGAGCAAAATGTGTCTAAACTGTACTCAGTCTACCCTAGAAACCTGTAGATTTCTAATCTCACATTGGAATTATTGTCCTACCCGCCGCTGATGTCCTATCGATTGAAACAAACCCAGATAAAAAAAATAAATAAAAAAAAAACAGTAACTTCGCACCCAATTGCACCGATTGTTTTTCTACAGGCCAAAGTAAACGGGCCACAACCAGGATAACCTACATCAGGGGCGCTGTCTGTATGTGTGTGTGTGTGTGTGTGTGTGTGTGTGTGTGTGTGTGTACTCTTCACATAAAATATATTTTGGGTGTGTGCAATATACATGAGTTTGACATAAGGTTAGTTAGGTTCACAACATTAGAACAAAACAACTACATTGTTACGCTAATTTACTCAACTAACATAATTTGACTATTGAATTCTCTAAGTTCCAACTAGCCCACCTGTGACATCCCTAGACATCTCTTCTGCTCGGCTCACATCACTAGCTGACATTTCAGACGCACCTATCTGCGCTTGCACACAAATTCACTATATTGTAATGACAACACACCGAAAGAATCAACACACAGTAGTCAACTGGTGTTGCAGCCAACAGATCAGGAATGAACCAGGTCTTCAGGTAATGGTTTCTTATCTTGCGAAGGTCCAGAATAGCCTGTTGGTTGAAAGACAAATGGCAACAGAAGATAAACCTAATATGCAAGAGCCATTGAAATTCACACTGGCACCATTGTTGATATAGCACTATGACTATGCTTACACATTAAGCTGTTCAGTAAATAAACAAACAATATACTTACCTCCATGCTTCCATGATGGTAGCCCATTCGAAAAGTTAGGCACAGATCAACAATGAATGATATGTCTACAAAGACATTATAGACAGTCCAGCCAATGTAGATTTGCTTCCCAAAGAAACTGGCCACCATGGGGACGAAAACTATATTGGTACTGCTCATCAGAATCATTATCCACAACCAGTACCTCCTGTTGAGAATATCAACAATGATAAAAAAAAAATAGAAGTGGCAATGTCTCAGCAAGATGCTGAAATCGACAGAACTGCCTTTAGACAAGGCAATGTTTATTGTGTCATATTGTGATCAAGTATTCTTTACGGAATACATCATGCAGATAATGTGATGTATTATCATAATAGTGAAGCAAAGGCTGGGAAGTGATTTATCTGGTGTAACGTTTATGTTAATGTCACTTTCATTCACATTGTCTCATGACATATTGCACACTGCCCTCTCCCCACATACACAGCACACTATCCCATCTCCCTTGTCATCCCCTCAACACACACACCAAGACCCCTGGCAGTTAGGTTAGCCCCTTGAGCCGTGGATCTGCCCAAGGTTTCTTCCTTAGTAAGGGAGTTTTTCCTTGCCCCTGTTGCTCTTGCTCTTGCTCTTGTTGGTGGTGCCCCCCCCCCCCCCCCCCCCCCCCCAAATGCATAAATAGGCTGACACCAGACATAATTTCACTGCATTTCTTACATCCAGTAACTATATGCATGTGACAATAAACTTCATTGTATCCTTTCTAGAGTCTGCAGGCCAAACACAGCAAGCTAACGTTAGAGTGCTAACTTCACATTCACACGCTAATTTACCACAAAAGCAATCAATGCTAGTATTTAGATTATCTTTAAAAACTTCACCAAGTTTACATATTGAATTTACTGACTTGATATCGTTATGATATAAACCTTACCTGAACAAACTGTAGGGGTGAATGATGAAGTAGTTTAAGTCTTCAGTTTTTTTTTGCTCCTTAAGGATTTCATCTTTACTGCGGTAATAGTAAAGAGTGAACTTACTGGTTTCTGGCAGTAAAAGTTTAGACAACCTGTTTCTGGGTTCCTTTTTTGTTGAATTATCCATGACACCAATTTTACGGGTTGAGAAAAAACAGGCCGAGTCAACGTTTGTCATCTGTTAACTTCAATCTCAGGCTTCCTGTTGTTTCCGATGAGTTAGCTAAAGCTCGTGTATTAATCTTGAGCTGCCAAGAATCTCTGATATGAACAACATGCAAAATGAAAAGTTCACCCGCAATCCTTCTACTTTACTCCACTTCCACAGCGAGTAACAACCTAAAATACTGAGTGAGCATGAAGTTAATGTTATCAGTCACAATAAATGAATTAGCAGCTAATAAATAAACCAGACAGCTTGCTAAATCACTCCCATCACGATTCCCGCCACTCCACGTGACATGACCATAACGTGAACGTTCTACTTCAACACCAACACCATTACAGGCTTTCTTTTACTGTCTATGATTACAGGTAGGCCCTAGGCCCTAGACATGGGCCAAATGATTCTATTCCGGGAATCAGTTCTTTCAGTTCCCTTCACCTTCACAAATCGTTCGTTTGATTCGTTCTTTCAGTTCCTTAAGTCAAAATATGCTTTAGAGCACCGTCTTGGTTGTCTTAAGTCAAATATCCTTTAAAACACCGTCTCATATGGTGTGTTACATCATTTATGTAAATATCAAGCTTAATATTAAGCACATAAGTGCCTTTTTTCATAAATATACTGAATGGAATTCAGTAAGAATCATATGGCGTTTTTCCAAGTTCTAGCGCTGGCAGGCAGGCACGTTAGTAAAGCCAGGCCATAGACTGTATATATCATAGACTGTATATATAGAACTGGACAGTGTGCCGTCTGTTAAGAGTGATGCGAGCGTTAGTCCAGAGCCCCCTGGTGGCTGGCTGCAGTACAATGTGTAACTCCGCCCATCCCCATGTATTTCAATGGCCAAGTAGCCAACTTTCCGTGTCACTTTTCTCATCTAAAACTATTTTTGTATCAACAACTTTTTATTCGAAAAAATAGTTTTCAAGATGCTTCAATACACACAATTTTTCTTTTCTCGCTGAAATTATTTTTTTTAATGTTATATTAACAAATCTAAAAGGGCGTGTTTACACCTATGATTGACAGCTGGCTGCAGACACTACCGCGTCATCGCTCACTTATTTTAACACCTGATTTCGACCCTATGATTTCGACACATAATCTAACCTAAATAAGTGTTGCTGTTATTATCTTATCACAGTCTGACTAAATACATATTGATAGTCATACATTGTGTAGTTGCTGGTAAGAGACATCGTTGTTAGTTGTGACAGATTCTGTGAAAAAAGATATGTTCTGTTCTTTCGTAGATGCTAAGTATATTAGCTCATAGCATGCTACATCATGCTAGCATTAGCCAGTTGATAGGTAAAGTAAAAGGGCTCGGCTATATTGATCCGAAGTGACGTTAGCCATAGTCACCATCATTTACAGTCCTACTTGTTTGAAATGGTTTAACGTAACCAGTGATTGCCGCCATCATCGTTGCAACTTCATTTGAATATACTTTGTCACTGGAGAAGGCGATGTAAAGTTTCATTAACGTTAACTCTTGCTTAGTTTTGCGAATGGCAAAAAACGCCACCTAGCCTGCTAGGTCGACAACCTCGGTATGCCCATTTATGAATCAGCCCGACAAATAACGTTACTTGTGTTTTAGTGAACACATTATTGGACCATAGCTTAACGTGAGGAGGGATTCAAAGTTACAAATGGCCAATTTGCTTAGTATGCTCAGAACAGCGGTATCTGAAAATGCGTTAAGGTATCGTTGTTACCTGCGATTGCACTGCTTGAGAAGCATTTTGCATGAGAAATCCTCCCGTAGCATTTTGCGGGGTAAATCCTCCCGTAGACGTACATCATTTCAAAATAATACGTCTAAATTGAAAACTGTGACAACTCATTGATAGGCCCTCTCAATATGTCTGTAATCGTATGCCACTACCACAGGCTTGCTAGTCTTTCACCAGAGAGGGTGCTCCATTATAAATCAAAAATGTAATACTGCAGCCTTCATGTCAGCTGTAAAAATATGAGAACATGGACCTACTACATCAGGACAGGATACTCTAAACATTTTACACATAATCAGGAAGCTACTTTGCTGTTCAGTGTGTGATGTGTTTAAAGTGGTACTACGTTTAAAGAAACATTTTTATTCTTTGTTTCAAGTGCATAAGAAAATACCACATTATGATGGTTATGGTTACCCTTAACAAATACAAAACAATATAATACTTAAAACAGGGATCAATCAATAGCCTAATGAAATAAACAATGAGGGGGGAAAGCAATAATAAATAATAATGCCCATTCAATCAATAATATAACAACAATAACATGGTAAGACTACATTAAGGAGAATATCAATAATAAACAATGTCAAATTAATCAACAGCCTATAATGAAAATAAAACAGTACTACTGCATACAAACCATAATGTATAAGAAGTGCTTAAAAGACCAAAAACTATCACAAGAACGAAGAGCACTGGGCAACTCATTCCACCAACATGGTACCACTGAGGAAAAGAGTCTTGAATTTGACCTAGCGTTTAAGACTGGTCGACACAACAGAAGTTCATCAGAAGACCACAGTGGGCGGTTGGGGATGTATATCTTGATCATTGAATTAAAATAACAAGGAGCAGATCCAGTCAATGTCCTATAGGCCAAAGTGAGAGATTTAAATTTAATTCTGTCTACTGTAGGGAGCCAATGGAGAGTAACTAGGAGAGGAGTTACGATGTGTCCTCTTTGGCTGATTGTGGCATGTTGCAGCATTCTGAATGATAGATCACACAAAAGAAATAAAAAACATTCAATATTGATTTAGTATCAACCAATAATTATTCTGATATTAACATTCTTGTAACATCTACATCTTTATGTAGGCTACAATTAAATACTAAGCAATGGCCTCTGACTTAAATACCAAGGCAGTTAAATGACCGTGGTATAGTCTACGTGATACACAGGACTACACAGTAAACCCATTTAAAATAGGCAAGGATATGTATTTAATAACATTTGGGGTTGCTCACAGTATACCCACCACTACAACTAACTAACTCGACTACACCACTAGTTAAATGGCGCATTGCAATTTACAATTTGTGTGAGTTCAGGGGCATACAGAAAGTTGAAGTTTGGGTGACATCAATAAAGAAAATAGAAACAAAGGGATGTGTACAGCCTCAAGTATAAATGATGTCACATTAACAGAAGGTTCAGAGCAGAGGCAGACCTTTCTTGGTGCCATGCAAGTTATTGAAAGTCATATGTTTTCAGAACGTAGTGGTGCTGTGCCATGTCCCATGTATAAGGGGCTTCAGGTTGATCCAGTGACGGTGGGTGATGATGTCAGGGAGATGGATGTCAGGGTACTTGGAGAAAGGGGGAGGACATGCCACCTCAGACCACCCCAGCCAAACATCTTCACGTAGGCATTCCCTTGCTTGCAGACTAATGTAGACCATGGAGACCACCTTGCCGCCACCTCCAGTACATTCAGTCATCACCCATATCTTACCTGCAAAAAGGAAAGTTACAATAAAGTTAGTCAGACAATTTTACAACATTACAAAGCATCTAATCAAGCACTCAACACCACTAGTAATACCAATTAATTAAATATATGTGTGCAATAAACTTCACAGCCTACCTATAATGTTAACTACACATTTAAATATGCGGTGTGAATGTTATTAACTTGCGTCAGCTTGAAAAATAACGTTATCAGTATGACTGATCATGGACGTTAGATGACAAACTAAGGTCTTTCTCAAATGTTCACCGATATCCCTGGGAAGTGACTGGTTCTTGGCGTAGCAGCTAGTGTTTAATGCAGGCGTTTCATTTATCGATCATTCACTTATGCGGTCTACAACTACTGACCTACCGATCTATTTTTTACAGTCTATGCTACCGACCTACCATCACAGAAGTAGCTCTAACAGAGGTGTCTGTCGTTAACGTTAGAAAAAACGCAAAGCTGGCAAACTGGCTAGTAGTTACATTAACATGAGGTTGATGAGGTCCATGCTTCACATTACGTTAACGTTAACTTGCGTTGCTTTATCACATCATACCGTTGCTTTATCACATCATATACTGTACTGACAGTCTAGTGTTATTAATCCCCATGTACAGTCAATGGTTACTCCATGTTGAGATGGCATACATGATATTTGAAAACAGCAACAACTAATAAAACCAATTATATAATGCATCGACTGTTAAGGGAGCTGTGTGCTAATCTTCACTTCAATGACTAACTTAGCCTCCCGGTAACGTTAATGTAGCTGCTAACGTTAGCATGTAATTCGCTGTCCGCATTTCTGTTGTTAGCTCATTAGTATTCACCATACTAAATTGTCACAGTCTATAATCAACATAATAAGCTCTCTTAGACGTATTTAAGAACACCAATAGACAAAAAAACGTTTCAGTTGATACGCAACACTTACCAGACAAGAACAAACCGATTGTTGTTTGTACTGTTTAGCTAACTCAGTCACAGCTGTAAAATTCATCCAGCCAGCTAGCCTTCGGCGCCGAGTCGACCTGCGTTGTGGAAAGGAGAAGGGGGCGGGTTTCACTTGACAAGGGGCGTGTTTAACTCGCTGAGTGGCAACTGAGTGGGCGTGCCTGACCGCGACTCCTCTTCACTGCGCATGCCTCAACTTTTGCTGCGCAGCCGCACTTCAAATTGGCTCCAAATTTTCCAAGATGGCGTCGCCTCGGCGGCTTCAATTCCATAGAACACTGTAGAATGCAGCCACACTGTCCAGTTCTATATATACAGTCTATGAGCCAGGCCTTTCATTTGTTTACCCATAGCAACGCGGTTGCTACCTGCTGTAGTACTCCCATTCACGTTTTAGACTCAATCGGTCGAGGGAGATGAAGCTCTGTTCGTTTGTATCTTTTATTACGTGACCATATTTTTGTATAATAAAAAGAACCAGTTCTCTTGTTTTGGGAATCAGTTCTCGTCGTTCACCTTCGGGATTCGTTCTTTCTGACCGAATCAGTCGCTAACTGCCCATGCCTAGTAGGCCCAGAGTGATGGCTCTATGGCAAGCCGTTCAAGACAAAACGTCTGTCAAAATAACGCCTCCACGTGTAGATTTTTTACTTCTTCAGGAGTAAAAAATAGACGTCTGAGCGTCAGACGTCAAATTTTTACGTGTGCCACGCGCAAAAACTTTGCGTCTGACGTCAGAGGTAAAAAAATGCCGTCTGGGGGATTTGCTGCAATGCCAGAGCCTTTGTGCCAGAGTAGACACAGCATTGGCTGCTGGAAACAGGAAATGCAGCCGCTATAGTTGCAGCAGAAGAAACAAGATGCCAGAGCAATGTGCAGCACATTCCTGCTCAAATTGGCGGACCATCGCAAACAGGGCTCAGGGGATTACTTTTCACAAGTAAGATTTAACATTATCGTACTATTGGTTGTATTTTGTGAATGCAATATTACCAGAGAGTTGAAAAGGAGCAAGGATTTTTGTTATTGTATGTAAATCATAGCCAGCTAGCTAGGCTACTTGCTAGGTGTTCAGGTGTTCACCCGGCTATGAACTGAGACTTGATGAGTCATATTCCATAACACTGACTTACATTACAACTGACACAAGAATGCTATTGTAGAAATGAATCAAATATTACTAATATAACATTGGCAGGCGAATTTTACACAAGTGGCACAGACTGTAGCCTATTATCGGGCAGTTGCTACTTGTGGCTTAGCTAGTAATAAGTGTGTTGGTGGTAGCTTCACTATTTCCTGAATAAAGTAACTTTTCAATAGCTTAACTTCTTTATATGAAGTAGCTTGGCCAAACAAGCTACACTTTTGTCATGTGAAATTAGCACAATTTAAAGTAGCTTCCTATGTAGTGAACTAGCCTATTGCTGTGTTTGTGTTACTAAGCTTGCTACATTTGACTGGGGTGGTAGTTTTGTGTAGTGAAGTTTTATTCATGGCAGAGTAACTGATAGTTTTGCTCACTACAATTACCAAGTAGCTTGCCCAACACTGTATTATTCACATGTAATTAATTCATTCTAACAAAAATAAGATGCATCTCAAATCCCTTTTTATTCATTTATTTATTTTATATCTCCCCAGAACAACTGCCTTGCTCAAAGACTACCACGAATGAGCTGAATGGTCTCCGGAATGGAAGGTGTAGCTCTACATTGCATTACTGCAGGGCATCTGCTAGACTGTGACTGAATATTTGATTTATGAGCTCCACCTTCATCACCTTTTTGATATGGCAACTGCTCTGCCCATGACCGGAAAGCACTGCAGAGGGTGTGAAAACTCCCCAACGCATCACCGGTTCCTTACTCCCCTCCATCGAGGCCATCCAGGGCAAGCGATGCTTGCGTAAGGCGCGCAGCATCATCAAAGACTGTTCTCACCCCAACCACAGACTGTTCATCCCACTCCCCTCAGGGAGGCGTTACAGGCAACCCGTAACCACGTAGCCTACTTGGAATAGCCTACCCCTCAGGTGTCTGAATGGCTGATCTCATGTAAATGTTTATGGAACCTTTCTGTATAAGTATATATACACTCTTTTGATCCCGTGAGGGAAATTTGGTCTCTGCATTTGTCCAAATCTGTGAATCAGTGAAACACACACAGCACACAGTGAACACACAGTGAGGTGAAGCACACACTAACCCAGAGCAGTGAGCTACCTGCTACAGCAGCGCTCGGGGAGCAGTAAGGGGGTTAGGTGCCTTGCTCAAGGGCACTACAGCCTCGGATGTGGGCATGGAAGAGCAGTGCTCAACCACTTCCCCTGCCCACATTTTTCCTACTGATCGAGTGTGAGATCAGCCATTCAGACACCTGAGGGGTAGGCTATTCCAAGTAGGCTACGTGGTTGAGTGACAAACCTGAGTAAATTGACTTCGAGTAGAAGAGCTGATACAGGAAACATGGTTGTGTTCATAGTGGCTTAACAATAATAGAATATTCTGATACTGTATATCATATAAAGTGATGACATTCCAGATCAAAACTGGGAACATAATCCATAATGTTTGACAAAAACTGGTTTGATACAAGTTGTAATGAGTTAAATGTAGTGTAATTCCATACACATTTTCAAGTGTTTTCATATTTAAGTTCAGTGCCATCAAAAATAAAGTTTGATAAACAGACATTGGTTTGGAATAAGTAAAGGAAATGGTGTAACTGGGTTCAATATCTGTTAGAAAAGGTCCATAAACATTGAAAAGTGCAAGTTTGTAGGTTTGTTTCTGATCGTTAAAAAAACAGACATTGGTTTTTGGCATAAGTAAGTGTAATAGTTCATTAATACAAGACAAAAAGGCCAGCATGTGTTATTCACAGTTCACAGGTTCCAGCCCCAATGAAGAGATCAAATAAAGAGGAATTAAGAAACATTTCAAAAAACGGCTGAGATCAGCCCTGTTCAATGCAATCAGTAAAGAATCTGGGAGTGTCTTCACAGGCTCAGTGAGACAGAGGTTACTGTCATGCTGGTGACAGTACATGCACAACTGGTGCGTGTAATTTTGTATGTTCCCAGTCCTCCTTGCTAAAATTGCTTAGATACACTTAGACTGAGAACAAAAGTGCTACAGACAGCAGGTGGCAGTACATAATGAAACTGGGTAAACTCCATAAAAGAGGACCGAGTCATCCAGACAGTGGGAAAATGGGAGACAGAGTGGCGAATGCAGGTGATTAGATTAGATTAGATTCAACTTTATTGTCATTGTGCAGAGTCCAAGTACAGAGACAACAAAATGCAGTTTGTGTCTAACCAGAAGTGCAAAAAAGCAGAAAAGTGCAATGTGATATACAAAGTAGTTGGTGCTGATAGCAATAATTTTACGGTTAAAATTAATAATAATTTAATTTCTAAACTAGTTTCCGTTATCCATGTGGCCCTTCTTGGTTTAAAACAGACACCCTCCCCTCCCCCAATCAAATGCTAATGTAGTGGTTCAAGGGCTATCAGGTATACAGGACAAAGGATGTTACCTTGATATAATGTATCCATGTGTCATGAAATGTAAATGTATTCATGTCTGGTATCATTGTGATAGTCTCAGTACAAGGATTGTAATAATTTGATTGTGAGAATGTTTGGAACATTCTATAAGTGATATTTCTGATCTATAAGATATCTCTCCTCATGCTATTCAGATAGGTGTGAAGTGGGTGTGAGTAGGTGTGTCTGATGCCAAGTGGAGAGCCAACCAAGTGGGCTTGTTTTGGCGCCAAAATTCTACTTTGTTTAACCCTTACAAAAGTAACTAAACTGCAATGTTTGTCAGATTTAGACTTGGACTTAGACTAAGATGTAGAACGGAAGAGAGGAGAAGTTGGCTACAGGCCAACCTAGGCCTTCCAGGCCTGGGCTAGGCCTACATAGACCATAGACCATTTTTGTACCCTCTCTGCTTGTAACAGAATAAACTTGATTCCTGAGTTTTTCCTGAAGTTTGCCAGTTTGCAGAGTAGTATAAATTAAATATAAGTATGTGCAGTGTATTAGCAGTAACCTTAGAAGAGCAGAATAAATATGGCCATGTAATATAAACAACATGTACAGATATGTGCAATGTAGTGGCAGTACCATTATAGTAGTAGTAAGAAAAATATTAGATATATGCAGTGTATTATGCAGTGAATATATTACAGACAAACTGAATAAATATGGATATTTAGTATAAACCATATAAACAGATATGTACAGTATGTACAGCTATTTGCAGTGTGGTAACAGTACCATTGTAGTGCAGAAACAGTAACATTATAATAGTATTAAGAATAAGTGTATGTGCAGGATGAAGAGCAGTAGAATATGGCTATGGATAAGTTTGTAAATAAATAGACACTATGGATGGGATAGGGTAGTCCAGTTGTGAGGGGGTGGGGTGGGGGATGTCCGTCTTCGTGTTGTCCCTGTCAAGGCTGCCATGGTCGTATAGTATATAGTATAAGTATATACTCTACGACCATGGCAGCCTTGAGTCACCATGGTTGTGGACACCTCAACAAGCACAGACAAGGAGGCATCAGGTGGGGGCGGGGGTGATAGGGGCTTAAGTTCGTTGGATGTCACCGGGATGCAGAGCTAGAGTTTAGTAAGGTGACAGTCGCAGGAAAGAAGCTTCCTCTGAACCTGCTGGTTCAGGTGCGGAGAGAGCTGTAAAGCCTCCCTGAAGAGAGTGGGGTAAACAGTCTGTGGTTGGGGTGAGAACAGTCTTTGATGATGCTGCGCGCCTTACGCAAGCATCGCTTGCCCTGGATGGCCTCGATGGAGGGGAGTGAGGAACCGGTGACGTGTTGGGCAGTTTTCACACCCTCTGCAGTGCTTTCCGGTCTTGGGCAGAGCAGTTGCCTTACCAAAAAGGTGATGAAGGTGGAGCTCATAAATCAAATATTCAGTCACAGTCTAGCAGATGCCCTGCAGTAATGCAATGTAGAGCTACACCTTCCATTCCGGAGACCATTCAGCTCATTCGTGGTAGTCCTTGAGCAAGGCAGTTGTTCTGGGGAGATATAAAATAAATAAATGAATAAAAAGGTTGAGATATTATTATTTTTGTTAGAATGAATTACATGTGAATAATACAGTGTTGGGCAAGCTACTTGGTAATTGTAGTGAGCAAAACTATCAGTTACTCTGCCATGAATAAAACTTCACTACACAAAACTACCACCCCAGTCAAATGTAGCAAGCTTAGTAACACAAACACAGCAGTAGGCTAGTTCACTACATAGGAAGCTGCTTTAAATTGTTTAAATTGTTGACAAAAGTGTAGCTTGTTTGGCCAAGCTACTTCATATAAAGAAGTTAAGCTATTGAAAAGTTACTTTATTCTGGAAATAGTGAAGCTACCACCAACACACTTATTACTAGCTAAACTACAAGTAGCAACTGCCCGATAATAGGCTACAGTCTGTGCCACTTGTGTAAAATTCGCCGGCCAATGTTATATTAGTAATATTTGATTCATTTCTACAATAGCATTCTTATGTCAGTTGTAATGTAAGTCAGTGTTATGGAATATGACTCATCAAGTCTCAGTTCATAGCCGGGTGAACACCTGAACACCTAGCAAGTAACCTAGCTAGCTGGCTACGATTTACATACAATAACAAAGATCCTTGCTCTTTTTCAACTCTCTGGTAATATTGCATTCACAAAATACAACCAATAGTACGATAATGTTAAATCTTACTTGTGAAAAGTAATCCCCTGAGCCCTGTTTGCGATGGTCCGCCAATTTGAGCAGGAATATGCTGCACATTGCGCTGGCATCTTGTTTCTTCTGCTGCAACTATAGCGGCTGCATTTCCTGTTTCCAGCAGCCAATGCTGTGTCTACTCAGCAACAAAGGCTCTGGCATTGCAGCAATCCCCCAGACGCCATTTTTTTACCTCTGACATCAGATGCAAAGTTTTTGCGCGTGGCACACGTAAAAATGAGACGTCTGACGCTCAGACGTCTATTTTTTACTCCTGAAGTAAAAAATCTACACGTGGAGGCGTTATTTTGACAGACGTTTTGTCTTGAACGGCTTGCCATATGGCTCTGGGTAGGCCTACACATGACTGTAGGACACCACCGCCGACTTGTATAGCGTGGGAATGATGGCAAAAACCTCCCTTCCTACCATCCGGTGGATCCATCAAACGTCATGTCAAACGCCTACCAGCACGTTCATTGCTTTATCATGCAACAACAAATGTGTAGCTACCTCTCCGGAGGTTTTGTTTTTGGTGCATTTTGTCTGTTTGTCTAAAATCTAAGACAGTAGAAAATTATGTTTAAATACTTAATTAAATTAAAAACATAATTTTCTACTGTCTTAGATTTTAGTTTCACATTGCAAGCAAGGCCGTAGCCAGGATTTTTCAAATACCGAGGTCAGGGGCGTCGCTAGAAATGCTAGGAGCCCCCCCCCCCCCCCCCCATTTTGCCAACAACCATATATTTGTTCAGATTAACATGTTTTGTTTATAACTTCAACCAACACACTTTTCTACAATATAATTTTTTTGAGCCTTTTCCCAAATTGGCTTTGGATAATTATACTGGACCCTGCTCCATCTGTTATTAAGAATGAGCTGCTTCTTCTCATCAGAGTAGCAAATGTTGCATAATTTGCATAGGCTGCAGATTTTGTAGGCTACCTTCTGACACAGTGAGTGACACATCTTGACTCTCACTTAGGAGGGCCCTTCACCTATCATTTCCCTCTTCTCCTCTTTCTTCTCAACGGCCTGATTTCTATCCCATGTCTCCTGTGTTTCTTAAAACAACAAGTCTCTAAATTACTGAACAATAATATAATTGATATAATTTGACAATAGGTAATATTTGTGCCATGAGATAATATCCTTCACAACATTATCCATCCTATATAACATTGATATAGCTTCGTTTTCAATGCAGGTTAGCTAACTGCATCTCCGCTGAATTTCAACATACATTTTCATTATTTAGCATCTCATTGGTAGCCCTATTGCATCTAGTTATTGTATTCAACCAATTAGGCCTACATTTCTCACCTTCCCTCCTTCTCTGTCTGCTCTTCTGCTGGCTTTCCAAACGTTAACTTTGTGACAGCCTTTGTTCAGGTCAGGTGAATTAAGATAGCCTACTGGCAGAAATTAACAAGACGTCAAGTTTATTTTGAAGTTTATTTTTAAACTATGTGAGCTGCGTTGCGTTCGTTAATTAGTTTAGGACACACTCCGCGATAGCCGACTCGACTCTACTTTCGTTTTGACATGTCAGAGGTAGGCTATCACGTGACGGTCCGTTGATGCAAAGATCGTCGGCTCGTCTCGTCGGCTAGGCCTATTTAGCCTACTTAATAAATTAAACGAAACTTGAAGAAAAAAATACCGAGGACATGACCTCGGTGTCCTCTATGGTAGCTACGGCCATGATTGCAAGTAACGCTTAACTAGCCTGACGAGCCAGACCCACATTAAAATGTAGGGTCTGGACACTCACCGTTCGCAGTGCTCAGTCTGAGGGGCGGGATAATCAGTTGTCTTTCAAATTCCCTCTGCACGCAATAGGACAGCGGCAGCGCTATGAGTCCCATGCGTTTCCCACCAGCGGAGCTAGTTAGCTAGTTCAAACGTTTGCCTACTTAATAAAAGCTTAACTCGTGTCACACTGTTTGCCACTGTTTATTTGTTTTCAAGTAGCAGGGAATTCAAGCCAAACCGTTGCAACTCTGCCATCAATCATTATGTTAAGCCCACCTAACGACTCTATACACGATTTCATTGGCCTGATTAAGTTTCGATTTCTGGAGCTCACAAGCCAACGGAGAGTTGCTAGACTAGCCCTGGCAGCAAATGTAATTTGCGGCCGCTAGGGGCGCGTCTAGATTTCTAGGCTAACGCTTAACATGACCAATAGGGCTACAAATTGTGGTTAACTAGTGTCGACAGCATATTGCAAGTAGGCCTAGTTTTGAACCATAGGAACTTTAATCGTAGCCTATAGCCAAATTGAAATAAATGCGAATTTATGATAAGCCTGTCAGTTCGACTGGCGACCCACAGTTGGATAAGCAGGTCCCCCCGAACAGTCTGCATTGCTACATAGGGCTTGTCTGCTGATATTTTGCTCAAAAGTCCAGGCGGTCCACATATAGCCTTCATGCCATTTCAGCTGAAAACACTTTTCATTTGTTAGCCTACTTATAAACGTATCTTTATTAGTGTCAACATTACAGTATTTAGGCTATGTTAATCTCAAGCGCACTCTAAGGAATGGCCGTAGGTCTACTTTTACAGTAGGCCTACAGCACAGCAAAATCTATTCAAATTGCAGTCCGAGGGATATTGTCCATAAACGTTGTTAAACTTAGCCTATAGGCTAGGATACATAATCACATATTTGGAGATTTGAAGTGGGCTCATATGCTTCCATAACGTATTGATGTAAGAAAGAGAAAATGTGGTAAGGCCAGCCTATGGCATTTCTCATATCTCGCAGATAATTGGTTATAGTCCTGTTTTGCCGATGGTTATTACGCATAATAGTTTAAGCAACAATAGCAATAGTTTTTCACTAATAACGACACAAATAGACTAATGAATGTTCATTTAATGAAGTTTCAACATTGTGTAACACCCTCCCTATGGGGAGACGGTGACTACACCACCCCTTAAGTTATACCTAGAGCTAGGGGATGTTAGGACTTGCAGGCAAGGACCCAAATGCAGACCAGAAACTTGCGAAGTTCAGTTTTAATGTTGCAGCCAGACAGCAACAGAGCAAAGCACAAGAGATACAGTCCAAACACGAAAAGTTCCAAAAAGGGCAAAGCACAAAAGATCCAGGAGGAGTATCCAAAACACAGGCAAAAACACAAAGTTCAGGCAAAAACAGGCAGAGTATTCACAGAAGACCAGAAATACAGCTCTGGCAGACACAGCATTATCCTCACCAAAATCCGTTACAACCAGACAAAGAACAGAAAATAAACTGAACTTTAAATACTAGGCAGTCTAAACAAAGGAGACAGATCATTGGGTGAGGACAAACAAGGGACAGGAGAAATCAATACAGATAATAAGCAGACTGATGAACAGCACAGGTGTGGGCAGAAAGTGGCGGGAAAAAACAGGGAGTGGCAAGTTGGAGGTGGGATTCAGGCCACAACAAAGGCACATGGCATCAAAACATAAGATTGTCTGACAATACACAATCAGTCCAGCAGGGCGGCCAGAGTCCCTCAGTACTAAGTACTGACAGGGGAACTCTGAAGCAGAAAACAGCACTACCACTGATTACAAACGAAACATATTTTTATTTATAAATATTTGTAAAGTTCATTTTCTTTCTTTTGTTAAGGTAAAATGACACACTTACACAATAAGACAGACTATAACGTACACCACCTAGTGGCTGCAATTATCACAGTCTCTAGCGCAGCCTATAGTTATCCCAGAGCGCTCAAGTAAGACAGTTGAGAACGTGATTCAATTGTACACTGCAATTCCAGTGTTAAAACACTGCATATCATTCAATACAATACAAACTCCACCACAAGAATACACAGCAAATAGGCTACTATATAGTCCACGGGCAAAGCCCCACACCACTCGTTATAGATGAGTGCCCATAAATACTACAAGGCCTGCTAGATGACTGAATAGGCCAGCCAGAACAAACGGACATAAAACACAAAACAAGAAACAAAGAAATAAATGAAAGTAGCCCCCTCCTCTACCTGCGCAGCCGACTAGCTGCGCAAAAAAAAAAAAAAGAATAACCATACGTAGGCCTACTGACACATACAACCCTTGAGCAGAGCGCAAATAAACAAAACAAACTAAACAACTAAAGTAAAACAAACAGCGGCTAGTAGCAGTAATGCGTGAACCCACTGGATCATTTTCCAAACAATGCGTCTTTTTTCTTCCCCAGCTGATCGCGGCCCGTCTTCTGTCTAGCTCTAATGGACAATATATACGGTAAGTAGGATATAGTGTAACAGCTTGGCCAATAGGTTTTAAATAAAACATAAACCACCCGTCCTACCTCAAACAAACGAACCGGTGAGCATGGCAAGAGGACAAACAATCTTCCCAAGCGAGCTCCCCCTGATCGGTGCGCACCTTGCTTCCGGGAAGCAGCAGATTAGGAAACCGCGGCCATGTCCTACCCCAATTGAATACTCGTGTCAATCACAGCTCATTCATTGAGAAAAAAAATCCCAAAACCCTGCCCCCCTCCAAGGAGTGTCAGATACCCAAAGCGGCCAGCTAATGCACCCTCCCACAATTGTACAGTGTTCCTATGTATTCATGTTCCAACACAAGCCTACATGTATCCATCATGTTCCAACAGAATAAGTACATGTTGCAACAATTCTGGGCACATGTTGGATACGTGTAAGTTCATGTAGGTATATGTAGGCTGCTTATAAAAAGGCAATTATTCTGATAAGTAAGGCGGGTGGTATGACGTTCGGTTGGTCGATCGGTTGGTTGATCAGATGGACGGTCGGAAGGTTTTAGGCACGATTCCCGCGCCATAGACTTGAGCTTCCAAGAAGGTCGGGTCGCCCTGTCAAGGACGCTTGTCAAAAAAGGATGGGTAAATTAGCTAACTTGAATGAGACCTGGATACGCTATGTTTTAAGAGTGTGTCCATAAGAGGACCAGGCGGGGGTGACACATGCTACGTCACCGATTTTGAAGGGTCCACCTAAAAACTCAAAAAGCCAAAATAGTACAACATTTGAAACAATCCAGGGGGAGTTAGACCCCCGTGCTTGTTTTAGGCCAAAAAACCTCAACAAAAAGGCCCAAAATTGCATAAAATGTTGACATCCCTCCTGCTGTCAGATTTAAACACAGCAAAGTAACAATCCATGCCATCAAAGGTCCATCCAAGGTTAGTTTAAAACTGGAGTTACAAGGCGTAAAGTGTGACTGGTGTCAGTCCAGGACTGCACGTATCCACTATGTCACATGCCTTTTGGCGAATACCCAAAAAATAGCAATATTCAGACCTGAATATCTCCGATGAGCAACCTCCTTTTTTCAAAATTCTATCTGCACATGAAAGGGCCACCTGTGGACTTCATAAATCAAAAGAAAAATGCTCGGCCTTTTTATTATTTTTGTCGTTGTAACCGCCTAAATAGTGTGATCCAGCCAGTGATTTTCAAATACATATCTATTTTAATGATTGGTTGAAAGGTCATTTATGGTGGACAAATGGAGATATATTATCATCAATCATGTGCCATTTAGGAGAAACTGGTTCAACTATATAAACCATATATTTTCTGAAAGCTTAGACCCTCAAGATGTGAACTGACATGGGTTTTGACATTTGTCACCCTCCTCATGACATGATAGCCCAAAACGGTATTATCCATATACACTATTTACCAATACCCAATGTATTATTGTCTCATGTCATGTTAGATTACATCCTGAGGGTCTAAGCTTTCAGAAAATATATGGTTTATTGAATCAGTTTCCCCTTCATGGTACAGACGAAAATGTATTGAATTGCATTGAATTACATAGCTAATAAGCCTATTTGATATATTTCATGCGTATGCATGCTTTTTAAACATATATATGCTGTGTTAACAGTAGTAGTATACATTTTAAAACAGTATATAATGGTTAATATAATTAATTCATGAACTTTGCCATGTTTTCTAGTATGATACGGACCTGACTTTTACCATTGACAGGCACATCAACCGTTTGGTAGAGCATGTTTTCAAACAATTATTTAACCATATTTTTTCTTAATGTAAGTTAATACATGTGTTATTCCACTTCATTTTTACATAATAATGAAGAAAAAAAAGTCTTACCTTTAAAAACTTGGTAGATGTGACTCCACAAAATATGGCCGAAATCGCGTAAATTAATTTCTTAAATCGCATATGATGAGAAGGTGGCCTTCGACATTACAGAGGTACTGAGCAAATATTTTGTGCTTAACATGTAGTACTTAAGTGGTAGATATGGCTCCATATGTTTAAATTTAACACAGTTTGATTTTTTGGTAAGATATGGTGTCAGGTGCAGTGTTTCCCCTACAATGTATTCATCAGCGGCGCAGCGCCGCTCCTGGAATTCAAGCGCCACTGCCAAAAAAGTTGGTTAATTAAAAAAAAAAAACTCCAATTTCTGCTGTCCTGAATGCGCGTTAAATTGTTAAGGTTAGCGCCTGCGCACTACGGATTAACTGTGATACTCTGCCCCACCAACTGGGGGCGGTACGTCGAGCCTGAAAGTAGGACACAACCACCAAAGAAGCCTGAAACGCCTGAAGAAAAGAAGAACTTGGGATGTGCGAGCACTAAACGAAGGAAGAGCTGATGAAGGAAAAAGCACCACGAGTACATTCGCCTGTCTGCTGGGAAGTTTAATAAGCTGGCCCATCGCATCGCTCCATTTATCATCCACCAGAACACACACAGCACACCTGTTGGTATAGCTGAGAGACTAGCTTAGCCTACTTGCTTATTAGGCTACTCATGTAGCTAAGTGACTCGGTGCTGCGAGGGCAGCAATATTGGTGCGATACAAAGTAAAGACATTTTTCTTTGAACACATGCAGCAGTGTCATGGTAAGAAAGAGTTGTGCGTACAGATGTCCTCAATTAAATTTGTATTGAGTCTTCACACCTGCCTCATACCAAAAAGTATGAACCAAAAACCTGTAAATATGACGTGTCAATAAAAGTTTTGAAGTAACTATTTGTGTTCATAATGTATGTCTCACTGTGATAATGGGTGTATTTAGAGCGAGCGGTAGCCTAGGTTATTCCTTCAATTATTATTATGATAACATTATCCGGTGTTGACAGGCGA
Source organism: Alosa sapidissima (assembly GCF_018492685.1). Lineage (NCBI taxonomy): Eukaryota > Metazoa > Chordata > Actinopteri > Clupeiformes > Clupeidae > Alosa > Alosa sapidissima. The sequence goes on along the minus strand of NC_055962.1, from coordinate 5,140,457 downwards.
GTTTCGAGATTGAGTTCAGCATTGTTCAGGAGTAGGCTAGGTAATAATGATTGCACCTGGGAGAGGTAGGCTACATTCCCTTTATTATTATAATCACTATTGATAACGCATTATATAAGGAACAGGCGAGAATGCATCTCGATCAGCAAGTGTTACATGGGTTTCGCCTGAGCGTTGTAGATAGATACCTTTAATTGGCTCTGGGTTTTGCGATTTGATTTCAGCATACGCTCATTTTTAAAAGATGCATTTAATCCGAAGTCATGTCAGCTCTCCATGCATGGAGTAAAGGCTGTCACTGTCTATGATTAGTTTTATTTTATTGTTTACCATCTCATTCAGTGCTATATGATCCAGGGCTCATGACCAAATCAAGCCAATATAATAGCCAGTAGCCACAATGAGCCCATGCAGCCACCCTGTTTCGACAATCAAAGGTAACGGCCAGCGGCCATCACGGCCAGCAGACAGATAATTACGTCCCCAACTCATCTAAAATGTGGTGTCTTGAAATACTTTGGGTTCTACACCATAGATGGTAAAGTGACCGTTAAATATAATGTTAAAGAATGTATCTGTGGATTGTGGCTTTACATCGGTCGAAGTTGACTCCATGTCGTGGTGTCTCACGTAACTCAAAGCCAGGCAAGCTGAGGACAGGCGCTCTGTTCCATCGTCGTTATGGTAACCAAACAAGTCTTCTTCTGTCTAGGTTTGTTTCTAAGTTTTAGTGTTGTTCTTTTATGTGGTCCACCTACTGGAGGGGAGTGTTTACAGCAGTTCCGTTTCACACATGCGCAGTCTACGCGTCACTTTGACGCGCGGTCTTAAATTTCGGTCGACTCAAAGACGCGACGCATGCTGTAAAAATGACGCAATTCTCGTCACGCGCTCACCAGTGCCGCGTGCGCGGGACGCAGACGCGGGACCATACTTTAGGCTTAACCGCTGAGTTGGAAGCCTGGGCTTTTAGCTCAGTGGTTAGAGCGTTCGTCTCCCATGCCGGTGTGTGTGTCAAGGTGGCGGGTTTGAGGCCCGTGAGTGGCGAACGAACCGACCTTGTGACATAAACAACAATTGAACTAGGAACAAACAGGCTTCGCAACAGTGGAATAAACTAACAAAGCAAACTACCCATACATCATCATTTTCCGTAACCAATGAAAGTAATAGCCTACAACAAATTTAACAGGTCGGTCTCTTTTTAAACTGAACTGCATTTCTCTTTTTGTGCTATAAATGCATGCCTATTGCATTGCCTATATACATGACTTGCAACATGCAGAATAATCTCGATATACACAATTAGTTAAATTGGTGGTGAAAACTTCACGTTGTTTCGCATTGGGGAGATCTTTGCCTCCGTCTCCTCCATTATTTCTGCATTATCAGGACACCTCGGCGGCTGTTAGCCCTTACTGAAATCCTCAGGCCAAAACCAGTGGGTTTGATACTGTCTTGTAGTGAGAATGAACACCAGCTATTGTGTACTCATGGTCATGGGACTTTTGGGGACTTTAGCTTATAGAGTTCGATAAGTCGATACATACCCTTCTCATCTCCATGCGTTTAGTTACTCGGTCTGACGCACCCACCACTAGCCTAGTCTAGCACAAATGCCTCGAAGTGGCCGGCTCCAATAGCCTACTAATAGTGACAAAAGAACTCCAACATTTTCCTATTTACATGCAGTGACTTGTATATTACAATGTGTACAAATAACAATGTTAACAATGAGACACAGCCATTTTGTAAACATACTTGGAACTATGTTTTCATTCAGACAAAGCACTGCTCCTTGGGGTTTGAAGAAGTAACACTGGAGCTTTTCAGGTGCTGCCTGCAAATGCTACCCATGTAGCATTGCCGGACCTAAATATTAACATAGTACCAAGTAGGGCTGGGCGATATGGCTGAAAACTGTATCACGATATAAGTATTTCATATCAGTCGATATCGATAATTATTGATTTTTAAAAAAATCTATTTCAGATAAGGACCAGAAGGGAAAAAAAGTTCAATTTAAACACTTTTATTTTAAACTTTACCTTCCTCTGATTTTAACAGGGAAAAGAAATAGCAACAAAATCACGAAAAATACTCAAATAAATAAATATGCATATATACATAATATCCCCTGATTGGCTTGTCAGTAGGCGATGCAATGTGTTGATTGGCTCTGCAGAAACTGTCAAGACAGTGCCAAAATTCACTGATTGGCTCTTCAGAAACGACGACAAAACACTGCCAAAATTCCTGTCTGTAAAAAAGTTTTGTAGCTTCGTAGATCCAGTTTGCACACGAAAGATAGATGTCGCACTTTCGTGTGCAAACTGGATCTACGAAGCTACAAAACTTTTTTACATGTGGAACAGCTTTATAGCTACAGGCATGGGAGAAGATAGATGTCGCACTTCTCCCATGCCTGTAGCTATAAAGCTGTTCCACACACATTCAAACTAAATCCCTGTGGACAAATGTTTTTAACAAGTGCACAAAATATTTCTGCAGGCACACATTTTTTTTGCACACAGACAAATTAATTCCACGATTACAAAACGGTTCTTCACAAGTGCACAAAATATTTCTGCAGGTACGCATTTTTTTTGCACACAGACAAATTAATTGCACAGTTACAAAATGGTTCTACACTTGTGCAAATCATATTGGGCACACAATCTTTATTTCGTTGTTCTGACTCCATATACATAAAGCCTGCTAAATACAATTGTATGTAAGCTTGTGTTTACCTAATTTTTTTCCACCTTGTTTTTTGTTCCGTACATGTCCCCAAAAGCAAGCCATAGGCAACTGTGTCAAGGAAGAACTCTCAGCTGGAAGCTAGATGAATTCTTGGGAGAACCCAGGCTTTTGAGGGAACCCGTCCTCCTTGGGCTGGGACAGCAGATTAATGGCCGATGTTTGAGAGAGGCTAGAACAGGAAAGGTAAGGCCTACTCATTTAAATTGACATTTTCTCATGGCTTAAATAGGGTGAATATTCATTTATCAACCATTCATCAACTAAAAGTGTGTCTATGCATCTACATGGTCATAGTTGAAACAAGTTATTTATCAAGACAAATTCACTGAAACAAGAAAAGTTTATGTTTGCAATTAACTGTTCATTTCATGTGGCCGACACAATTAACACTTAAAGTCATCTTCAGAATTTCTACCTTTCAGTCGAGAGTTCTCAATGGGGCTGAAAAAAAATCTAGTTCCACAGTGATTTTCCTATAGCTGCCATATTGTGTGTTTGCATGGTCAGGACATATTGTAAGCCTATATGGACTGATGGCAAGGATCATTTTTAAAGATTACTTTTTAAGATGTTTGATTATCGGACTCAACAACTCAATAATCAGACTCAATCCTGATTATAACCTTTTTGGTCAGACATGTCGTGTACACATGTTGGCATCAGGCAAACTTGCATTATGAACAACCTTATACTTTGTTACTCCCAGTCCAGGTCACTGCCTCAGATTTAAAATAAGTATGACATCTGCCTCACCTTGGTATTAAATTCCTGACACTTCTCATACAAATAGCCTACAAATTAAATCATTTGATAGCAGCCATTCCTGTGACGATGTACTCTCCTCCCCCCTGGGAACTCCCTTGCAGAGTCCTGCACGGGTCCATTTTTTTAGACCCGCCCCCGCCCACACCCGAGAAGTTCAGCACCAGATCCGACCCGTCACCTGTGGTGATATTAAAATTAAATCCGCACCCGCCCGGACCCGTTAATATTTTGCCCGTTACCCGACCCGTGCCCGTGATAAATCACACACAAGCTAAAATCATTCAAATGAATGTGCTTAATTTTTTTTTCCTCGCACAATTGAAGCACGTAAAGGGCGACCTTTTTTTTTTTTTTACATTTTGCGTCAGGGATAAACCTTACAACAACGAAACATAACCCAAACCTTGCTGCATCAGAACATTATTCTACATAAAATGGACCTGTTAATGAAACAAAGAGAACAACTCCAACTCCAACTACGAGACGGTTATATTGTTTAATGTTTTCACACATAGATGCATCAAACAAATAATTCAAAAGTCGCAGTAATGATGTGATGGGTCAAGTGTCGTATCGTTGACTAAAACACATATTTGCGATGTGGTAATGGTAATTTAGATATACAAATATTTCACATATTTTTCAATGATGTTTTATTTCTATACTGTTTTGGTTCTCATCGTATCCGCCCGCAAGGAGTTCTTTTCCCGCCCGTATACCCGCCCGTAAATTTTAGGGACGTCATAATTTACCCGTTTTAGCAACTTTTCTGCGGGTACCCGCGGATACCCGACCCGTTGCAGGACTCTGCTCCCTTGTGTTTCTTTGGCTTCTTTGTACCAAATGGGAGCAAAAAGCATGTTTTATTGTTGTTTGTTTCTTTGTATGAGCCGTAGAATCTGGGAGATCTTGCTCCAGCAGCCATACTGACCTTTTGCCAAACTCACTTCCTTCTCGGTGTACTTGCGTCTTCTCTCAGAACTATATGTTGAGGTGGCTTGCACTGCTCCTCACCTTTGACAGCTCAGCCCACATTTTACTGCTTGTTTCGTTTGCTTCCTACTTGCCAGCAAACACTGGCCGCCTCTCTTCAAAGCACATGTTCTCCACTTCTCTCTTGGTCCTGCTTGTATGGCGTTTGCTGCCTGAGCAAGTTGGCCTTTTTGTTGCTTCTTCAACGTTCTCTCTTTACTTGCTTTCCAAAACTTGGTTTGAACTTGGTCTTCTTTTGAAAAAACGAGGAGGAGGAATCTTGATAACTTGAACCTTGATAAAGGCTGTGTGCCGAAACGTTGGTCTTTAATACATTTTCTCTCCTTAGCCAGCTGCTTTTCCCGATTTTTTTCCTCATGTAGCTGTGTTTTCGCTAATCCAATTTTATAGCCTAGTCCCATAGTTTGAATACAAAGTTTAAAGGAAAATTCCGGTATTTAGCACTTTAAGTCCCTTTTCTGGTTTGTTTTGGATGAACTAGAGTGGTGGACACCGAAATTTTGACGAATGGTCCTGTCTCGACTTTTCTGACTCGTTTTGAATTGCCTTTGACTTCTCAGACTGGCTGCAAACAGGCATACTGTAGTGTAGGCTACTCAAACATGTCCTAAAACAACATGTCCTAAAGTTAAAATTTTCCTTTAACTTTAGAATTTATCTTTAATGTTCATCAGGACATTTTGAAGGGGCACATGACATGACCGATTATTTAAGTGACAGATAAATATAAAGGCAGGACCTCTAGATCCACCCATAACAGGCTATCTCGAAGGGCTACTGTGGCACAAATGTTGTGGATGGTTACAGGAGGAATATGTATTACAAATAAGGGTTGGACAAAATATCAATATGGCAATACATCATTTAACTTCTTTTTGCGATATGCTATCTATATGCTTGCTCCAAATATCAATATTTTTAATAAAATATAAAATCTGACCTGTCCATTAACTACACCTTGAAGCAATGGAAGATCTACCTGGGCTATAAACAATATTCACCAATTACCAAATAGCTGAAATGTGTCACAGGCAAACTTGTTTTAGTCCAGCAATGTTGTAGTCAACTTGTTAAGTGTTATTGTACTCTGCAATACTCCTGTATACTCAAAGTTTGTTCTGGTGAAGTGAGCTTGACTGTTACCAACAAAGTTCTGCAAGGTTATGCAGTGCTGAATGGTTATGACGTTGCAATGACACCAAGATGTTGAGGCCCATTATCCTTTACTTATGCTCTGTTAACATTGGGAATTCACTGAAGATGTCTCAAAGGAGGATTCTAATGCCCTGATAGTGGACATCAAGCTCAAATATGCAGTCAATCAAATGCAGATGTCATGTCAAGCAAAGCCATGACACATTTGATTTAGCCAAGTCATGATAAATTACCACTACATTTTTACATGTTGACTGGTATTTAAAGTGGACTGGTATTTAGCAGACACTTTTGTCCAAAGCAACACAGACTCGCAACAACTGCATTGGAAATTGAGGCCGAGCCGATGAATTGGCAGGCAATGATGTATCGCTGCTCCAACACACAAATTCCAAGCTTTCCGAAGTTTATGAAAATTAACCTGAAGGGGATAGTCTATTGGTATGCCTTGGCCTGCCAACTTTTTGAGTGAGTGTGAGGATGTGGGCTTTTTTTTTTTAACTACTACCTACTACAACAAACATATCATAGGTCCTTCGGCTTAACTATGTTTGTACAGATATACTAATTAATTATGCAGAAGTCATTTCCCTTCCTTTTTTAAATTGTGATCATGCATGATATTAAAGAGAGGGTGAACTGGGTGACTTTAGTTGTTATTGCTAGCAGGCAAATACCACCTCCATTTTTCATAATGGCACTAAAAATAAACCTGGATTCTCCCTTGAAACTATAGGCTAAATGAGGTGACCCCTTTAAAATGTTCAAGCTAATTTATTTCATCATTCTGCATGGAGAAAAAAATGTAAGATAGATGTGTACCATCAGTCTTAGATTCACAGTGAGGTCACACAGTGAGTGTGAGCCTGTGTAGACGAGGTATTGAATGAAGGTCATTAATTCACCATAATTCACATGTGTGGTTTTGATTGTGGTAGACTGATAACAATGCCTGCTGTGCTGACCAGTGAGAGTTGCCCATTGGTCATAACGTTTACAACTAATTTGACATGGTCAGGTTATACAGTAATTGTCTTAGGTTGATTTCTAGGGGAAATTCATCCTGATATCCTAATTAAATGCATTTGGCTTAACTTGAGCAATGGAAGGTGCCGGCATATATACTGAACCATTGAATAATACAAGGTTAGGTGAGCATGTCGCTCTTGTGTGTGATGGAGCATTCAGCTGTGTAAATGGAGCTGATTAGATGCTTGAGTACCCCCACAGAAGGGCTATGCAGATCCTCATTTGGGCAAGCTTGACTCCAGGCACATCTAGCAGACTGAGATACCTCATAACCCACTCACTGCATTATCTCTGGGTGTTAGCAGTCAAGTCACGGACACACCGCTAACACCACTACTTTACAAAAGGCATACCATGAATGAGGTTAATTTCAGTCAGACTTTAAGTAAATCCCTTTGATGTGGATGTGGAGATGAAGTTGTTATGTTAATCTCTTAGGCTTTGTTGTGCAGAGAATTAAAAAAGCAACAAAATTTCACATTACCCCTTAGAATGATAGATCTTCGACATACACAGTTTTAAACAGAGAATAACGTATTCATAATGTTTTCAGCTTATGTTTTCCTGTCTTGTCAGAAAAATGTCCTTATATGTATAGTTTCATTTTTACAAAATATTGTGGACTTTCTGTGGGAGAGAAATTGAAAGATTAAAAAATAAAACATTAAAGAGACACATCCTGTTGTTTTGTTCAGCACAGGCCTTTTTGCTTTAATGAGGTGACATAGTAAGCTCACATGGGCAATATTCAGCTCTCTGCACATGACATAGTAAGCTCACATAGGCCATATTCAGCTCTCTGCACATGACATAGTAAGCTCACATGGGCCATATTCAGCTCTCTGCACATGACAGTGCTGCCATTAGTTACACTGCTGTGGGTTTTGGCAGGAGGGTCTAAAAGAGACGGCGTCAGGGTCCAACCCGCGAGAGGAGCTAGCAGGGCCCAGTTTTTCTCAAACCCTGCTTTTGAGGACACGCAACGCTGCATTTTTGGATGCTCTCTGCTCCAAACCACCATGCCGAACTCCTTAGGGCTACTTTTCTGAAATTGAATAATACAGCTGACTTTACTTTCTGATCGCAATCACAAATAAATGGTTTGACTCGAGACTTGACTTTGACTTTCTAGGCCTTGTATTCAGTAACTAAAATTAATACGATGAAGCTGTACATTTATTTTTCCTCTGACTGTAGAGGATCGCTTACTGTGAGTGTTTTTATTCAAAAGCCTTTGGATGGGCAAAGCAGCTTTATTGAGCTAGGGCAGAGCAGAGTGGCATCTAAAATTCACGATGCTGTGGGTCACTAGAAGCATGATGGACATCCAGGCTGAGACAGAGACAGCATACAAAGCGATGGCTTAAGAAATGTTCGCAACTTCACCATGATTTGATGAATCAGGCTTCATTCATTAAAGGGTACCTCATTGGTTAAGTATTTAGTAACCACATAAAATCATGATTATCAGGTTCCTGATAGTTACACGGAAAAAATAATTTGAAAGGAAAAATGTCTCTAGAGTTAATTTAAATGTGTTAAAACAAATGCAACATTCATATTCTGTTTCCCTCCCAGCTATAAAAATACTTAAGGGCCATTTTTAACCAGAACTTCTGATCATTTAAAATACCCATTAGTTGGATTTTACTTATCAATCCAGCAGAATTATATTAAACCAGACCTTTCCCTCATAAACTGTGTTCACATTAGCTTTAATTACCATGATGGCTTCTCTTTGGGAATAGCCGGTTTAGAAAATTACATTGCTCATTGGTTCCAAATGAAGCCCTTGTCACTGTTGCAATATCTCCCAATGGCAAGGACATAAAGAATAAAGTCTGGCATGTGTGTAAACATGTGAGGAACTGCTGAACAACACCAAATAAGCAGGGAGCGACAAAACAAAACAAAAAATTGCAGAGACATCCAGAGCCATGCAGCACTCATCAAAAAAAGCAGCAGCAACATGGCGGCATCAGACTTATTGCCTCAGCCACGAGGGCCGATCAGAAAAGTGTCATTCCCGCTGAAAACGTCTGACAGGGAATTGCCCGCAAACTGTGATCGATATCCAGGTCCTATGTCGCTCTCAGCAAGCAAATATTTTCCAGACATGGTGTCACATTGTCGCAGGTGAATGATGTTATATTCTGAGCATTTTCTTGTAGGTTTAATAGTGAGTTGTAGCCTGTTTTTTTTGTCTAAAGGAGGTGGGTGTTCTGTGCTCAGCAGCTGCAGAAGCTGGGGTCACCTCTGTCCTGTTTTGTCCCCCCTGTGTGTCCGTGTGCAAGGGACCAGCCAATGAGAGCTTAGTGTTGATTCTGTGTTAGGTCTATCACAGTGTCTCCTGCAGCAATGACAAGCGGACACATGCCGTAAAGATGATTGGGTGCAAAAACCTATTACCCTCGCGGCTAGAACAAGACAGAGGGATTCCATTTGTGTCTCTCTGTGTGTTTGTGTGTGTGTGTATGTGTGTGTGTGTATTTAGGAGGGGGTGTGTCTGAATGTGCTCTCCCACCATAAATGAGCAGAGTGCATCCAAGCGACAAGCTCCTAATGGGAAAGCAAAGAGCATCATTATCTCAGATGGGCGACAACCCACTGAGTTTCTGCCTGCCATGACCTGCCAGAAAACACAGTCTGGACACATACACACACACACACACACACACACACACACACACACACACACACACACACACACACACACTCTCACTCACTCTCACTCACTCACGTTTTCTTCACCCACAAACATAAACATCTTTTTTGAGAGTATTTGTCTAGCCTTTCTTAACGTTACTCTACACTAAACAAAACATTGTCTGAAGCACATTCTCTGCAATGAGCCTTACATTTAGCTGTAAACGTGCCATTATTATCTACCAGGCAAGTGGCAAGTTGCAGACAGACAGCATGCGCTGGCTGAATAATAATCATTCCACAAGCCTTTAAGCCAAGCGCAGAAATAACTAGTAATCATGTCCTGGCAAAAAAGTATTATTGCATATGCTGTCAAGTGTTCCTCTCCCTAGTCAAAACAATGACGATGAAGAAATTGTGCGCGGCTTCTTCTTCACGTCTAGCTGATGTAAAGCTTTGGTGAGGTAAAGTGTTCAGTTTTTTTGTTTTATTATTTAAATCTTATTTTTTGTCAAATAAAGCAGAATTCAAGCTGCGTTTGTGCATTTTCGTCATCGTTACTACCTGATTTGTCCCTTTGTCCAAAGCCCACAGCTGCAAACCTTTTATTCACTCTGTGAGCACAGGATCCACAATCTGTCTGCTGTTAGATAATGGGAGCAGCTCCATTCCTCACTGCTTGCTGTGCAGAAAGAACAGATGAGTGAGGGAGATAACGCCGTCAAAGTCATTACCCTCCTCCTCCAACACCTCCGCCTCCTCCACCACCTCTGCCTCTAGCTCTCTCTATCCCCCCTTTTCCTCTCTTTCTCCTCTTACAAAGAGAAATATCAAGCCAAACACAATGTACCTTACCCATCTATTTTTCTTTCTTTCTTTCTTTCCCTCACTTCCATTATTTTTCTCCGCCTCCTTTTTTTTCAGTCCGGGGCTCCCGCCAGTGGAGAGAGCCTATTACACGTAGTCCTGTAGGCTGTAGCCCTTCTTGATGTCGGGGGGTGGGGGTCGGGAGCGGGACGGCGAGTAGTACGCCTGCTCCTGATCCTGGGCGAGCTTGTCCTGGTGCAGCTTGTCCAGCGGCCGGTGAGGCGACGGGGGCGGCTCGTCGGCGTGGAGCAGCTTCTCCGGGTTGGCTTTCTCCCGGCTGGGCTGCGGCAGGGGCGGGGGCTGAGGGTGCTGGTCGGGCGACTGCGTCTGCTGCTCGCGGCTCACCTGCTCACAATGAGGCGGCTGCTGCACCGGCTGCTGCGGCGGCGGCGGCTTCGAGAGTGCCTTGCTGGGGTGGGAGGAGCCGGAGTCCAGGGGCCCCTGGCGCTTCCCTGGGCAGGACAGACAGAAAATCACGCCAGACGCCAGGAAGAACCCGGCCGACACAAAGGCAACGTAGACTGCGCCCCCTGGCTCAAACTTGCTGCTCTCCGGCACTCGGGCGTCCAGGAAGTTGGTGATCACCTCATTGGTGAACCACGAAGCGGGCACCAGACACAGCACCCCGGACACCACGAAGCACGCGCCCGCCGCGATGGCCGTGTGTCCCTTGGCGCGGTGGCTGCCCCCCCAGCGGGTGCACTTCAGCCCCAGGGCGGCCAGACAGAGCCCCAGGGTAGCCATCATGCAGGAGAGCACCATGGTGGTCCTGGCCGTCTGCAGGTAGGCGGGCAGCGCCAGCACGGAGTACTTGAGCGTGCAGCTGAACACCCCCGTGCTCCACCAGGTGCAGTCCATCCACAGCCCCTGCATCTGCGAGATGGCCGTGATGATGTTGGGGCCCTGCTCGGCGCTCACCTTCCAGTTGGGCAGCAGCGTGGCCACCGTCGCCCCGAACACGCCCAGCAGCGCCAGGGCGAACGCCAAGATCTGGAGGGCGGAGGAGAGCATCGCCAACACTCCCCTCCTCTTCCCCGCACTGGGTGCAGCCGAAAAACCTCTGCCGCTACCGCCTCCTCCTCCTCCTCCGCCTCCTCCGCCGGCGTCACCTTGCAGTGGCCCTGCTCTCCTCACTCCCCCCTTTCTCCGTCCTTGCTGGCGCCGCTATCAGCCCGGCGCAGGTTCCCTGACAGCTGATAATTCCTCAGTGCAGGCTCCAGTGGGCTGCGATAAAGAGTGAAATGAGAATTGAACCGAGCGAGCAAGCGTGACGATCAGACAGATGGGGCTCCGAGGCTGGTGACTGGGAGAGGAGTCTGCTGCCTGCGATTTTTTTGTTGTTGTTTTGTTTAGTTTTTATTCACTGTTTTTCTCCCTGTTACCCCCTTTTTTCTAGCTCCCTTTTTGGTTTTCAAGAGAGTATGAATGCGCCCTCTGGGATGGACTGCATTTTCACTCTGCATTCCAGTTTGGTGGACTTTTTTTTTTTGTGAACGGCTCAATTATATGTTTTTAAAGTGGCAGTGTCCCTCCATCTGCATAAGAGCTTATCCTGTGTCACCAGACTCCCCATCCACAGCGGCAGGTAAAACAAAAATCTTAAAAATCGAATCCATTTGCCAATCAAACGAGCATGTATGCGTTTCAACCATTTACATTTTTTCCATTTTTTCATGCACAATTTTTTTTTCACCAGCAATAACAACCGCATCTTGTCATGCCTCATTGACATCCCACTAATTCATTCACTCAGTGAAGGCTGTAATTTAGAAATCGGTGAGTGATATTTTTTCATACGGAAACGAAAGTACGTCTTACCTTGCTTGCGGTGCAGTGCGGGCTGTTGTGCGTCAAGTAGCTCCGGAAGAATTCTGAACTCTGGAAAAGGACACAAATAACAAAGTGAGAAAAAACAGGAAAATCACAGACTTACTCATAGTCCATTTTCCGCCAAGGTGCTTTTGAAATTGGTCTTCACACCTTGCTTTATTGAGGGCTACTATGGAAATGTGGCAGACTGAACTGTAGAATGACCACACTATGTACCGCAACATTGAGCAGTGATTCGTCGCAGTTAAAGACACGCTCTCCTGACCTGAAGGTCGTTCACTCAGATAAGAAAAGTGAAGGGAAGCATCGCTCTCAGCCAAGCTGCGAAGCCATGAGGTGATAAAAGCTTGTGATAAGCTAATATTCATTCACATTGAATTTAAACCTCCTGACCACTGAAATGAAATGGTCCATTATTACCTGTGACAGGCAATTAACTGCGGCAACCACTGAATGCCTGTGAGGCTCGGCAGTTGGATGGTTTAGTAAAAAGAAAGCGAACGGAATAAAATGTCAGCCCTTTTTTCTGGGTTTTTGCTGCTCTGGAGGAAATTGCAGACTGTAGCTCAGATCTGAAAGCTCCATCCGCAGACCCCCACCCTCTCCACCTCCACCCGCTTCATTCCTTCCCCCTCCATCCTGTAATTTCTTTGGTTTGTGAAGAAACATTAAATTATGGTGTATTATCAGATGGATGTTTGGTGTAGTAATCCGCTACTTATGTTGTGCTGCCTTCACGTCTCTACCACCCGTGCTGGCAGATGCCTACCTGGGCAGAGTTTGGAACCAGAGGCATAAACACAAACCCAAAGCTATTTTTTCTTTCAACTCAGCTGTTCTCTTTTTCTCCATTTTTTTCTCCAATTCTCCCTCCCCTTCCGTCTCTGCCTCAAACTTGTTCCTGCGTGCTTCCAAAAAAAAAAAAAAAAATCTCTGACCTCCCACTGTTCACCTCCCTAGCAACTCAAACACACCACACGACTCAGTGTGAAGAAATATGAACCGGGAGCATAAGCATCGTTTAACCTTAACACTCCACTCCCTCCTTGTGTCCCATTATTCATAACGGGGGTGTCCCTCCCCCATAAGAAAAGGCCTGCAGGCGCACCATGGATCCCGAGGGGGATTCTACTAAACCCAAAGGCCACATTTGCCATTAGCACAGCTGTAGGCCTCATTAGGAGATGGATTGCAACGCTAATGAATAGAGTCCATTAAAAGTGTGTGTCATTTGTGTGTGTGTGTGTGTCATGCGTGTTTGTGTGTGTGTGTGTCATGTGTGTTTGTGTATGGGTGCGTTTAGAAGCTGTTCTCTTTCACTGGTCTCTGCCTCTGTAGGAGGGTGGATAGTTGAGGTTGGTCCAGCGGGAGGGGGAATCAGTGGGAGTGAAGGCCACGGAGGAGGCTGAGGACCACCTATGGGCGAACACATGCAGGGCTACTGTGGAGAGAGGTCACACATGCAGGGCTACTGTGGAGAGAGGTCACGACTCTGTTGTGTAGTGCAGGCGAGAATGGGAATGATGAATTGTCAGTGTATACTTGTACATATGGACACATATCAATATGGAATATGGATAGTGTCTGTGGAAGTGTGTGTCACACTGTGGAAGTGTGTGTCTGTGTGTGTGTGTGAGTGTGTGTCTGTGTGTGTGTGTGTCAGCAGGGTCAAAACTCTCAGTCCAATACCATCCACAGTTTTATGTAATCAGTATATTATCACACTGATGTAATGTAAACTCTCTATTTTTCAGCTCCTTTGTAAATGTACACAATATAATGTCTGTATTAGGATGTATGTCAAGGAAGGTATGTATGTATGTATGTATTAAAAGTGTATTAAAATCAGTAAGTGAATATGATAGGAGAGAGGAGAAGGAGAGAGTGAAAAAGAGAGAAGAAAAGAGAAGGAGAGTGAAAAAGAAGGGAGAGAAAGTTTTTTTATCTTTCATGAAACATGTTTATATATATTTATATAGTATTTTTATATTCTATTTTATATTATACTTTATATTGTTATGTTTAACATACTAATGTAAGATCTAGAAGTGTATAATTCACACCTTGGATGTAAGTGTGTGGGAGATATGGAGAGAGAAGGAGAGAGAGAGAGAGAGAGAGAGAGAATGTGTACGGTAAGTATGTGTAGATCTATGGACCATGTTTCCATTGCCAGTCTGTGGTAGACTACAGTGGGAGTTAGTGCAGATTAATAATGCAGTTTAACATGGTCCCAGGGAGTGCTGGGCGATGTGTGGAGTTCCAATGTAAGAGGACATGGCAGGCTATCACAGGCTCGCTTTATCTCCTACCCCTTCTTAAGCTCTGCGCCAGCCCTTCTGTCACACACTCACACACAGAGACTGGGAACTTTCCTGGAACAGCATCAACCAAGTGTGCTTTGATGGCTGACTGTCAGTCATTTTAATTGTTTTGTGGGTACTGTACATCAGTATGGGTCAAAGGGTATGTGTGTCGCTTAATGCCCCTGTAGGGTATAATTTAAGGGAAGGGATTGCCATGGGATGTGTGTGGGGAAAAAATGAATGAATGGTTGTGGTGGAAGGTTTGAATGTCTCAGGCATTTCTCAGCGGTTTTTAAGCTTATGTTAAGATATTCTGTCCTTGGATGGTTGCACATAGTTTTATGTTAATAAAGCTTCTTTGTTTTTGTTTCCTAACAATTTGTTTTTATTTAGCGAGCTCCTCTTTCGGCAAACAAACCTTGTCTCAGTAAACAAAAATATTCAACAGCAAGGCCAGAGGTTCCATGGAAAATTCTGCCTCCACAGAAACATCTGGTTAATGTCTAGATTTGGGAAACATTCTGCAACGTTATTATTATGATACAATGTTTCTGTCACAGCAATGAAAATCCCCTTTTCCATTCATTGTCTCTCTTATCAAAGTAGCCTTACACATGCTCTTAAAACATATAATTATCACAATTAACTACTTGACAAGAGAACATTAATTACAGTCACTTGAAGAGATCATAGTTATCATGTAAACTGTGTGTACTCCAGCTGTTGACTAAAGCAGCAGTAGAGGCTGGTGGAATCCCAGGACAAGGCTGGTGCATCTACTGTGTGCTTTAGCTCCAGGGCTGCTGAAGGAGCGTGGGAAGGTTCACCCCAGAGACCAGTCTCTCTCTCAGGGGCTCTCACACAACCACATGACCCAGTCCCCATTCTTTCCGGCTGGGGCCTTGTCCGAGCTGCTGTCCCCTCTTTAAAAAAAAAAAACTGGCCTTGTCTGTCATTAGCCACTTTGTTTACTATAGATTTCTGCCCCACATATTCCCATGATTCGGCTGTGGTCTCTTGACTTGGCTGGTATGAAGCACATGCCAGCGCCGAGACTTGGCTTGCTGACTCTTCCTGTGCCAAGATGAGCCACAGACACAAGAAAACCAATGTGGAAACTGTCCTCCAGGCAACAGATTGGAAAGTACAGCCAAGAAAAGTTGTTGTTGGTGATGAGTATCGCATTAGTATGAATGGGTGCAAGTTGAAAAACATTTATTAATGCATAAGAGGCTAATTTGCCCTCAACGGAACAAATACTTTCAGATAGGCTTCTATGTGTGTTCACAGACAAACAAGACTAAGCTGACTTAGGTGTTTGATTGAAGTTTAAAAATAGCACCAGGAAAGAATTTGTCGGTGTAAAATTTAAAGAGCATGCTCATGGTTAAAGAACAGGCCTGTTTACAAGACCCAGTTAGGCAAGAATTTAGTGGAACATGTGCTTTTTCGTGTTGCTCCTTTTTTTATATACACAGGCTCATACAAGGTCATAAATGTCTTATGCTCTGCATGCATGTATTCATCTGGCATTTACTGCTTGTACTGCCAGAACCCGCTGAAGTATTTGGCACTGATTAGGCCTATAGAAATGAAAGGAAAAAACACTTCTATGTGATTGGTGCATGTATGTATGTGGGGCTGATTGGCTTCGACTGCAGGAAAAACAACCTCGTAAAATGAATGAAACGGCCTGAATGACATCAAGCCGAAGAGGCCTCAATCATTCTCTAACTGTGCTTTCCGCAAGAGATAGCATTCAGCCTGACTCAGACCATCCAGAGCTGGACCGAAGGCGATAACAGGACTGAAGGGTCACTGCTCAATCATGAATAGAGATCTATTGTGCTGAGCTGCCCACACCACTACCTCCTCACAAAGCATACATCCTACAGTACATGGCGTCTTTGAGGCCAGATGAGGTCCCTTGCTCAACATTTTTGCCTCTGTTCTCGTCAACTTCAAGAGTTCTCTGAGTCTTTTCAAATCTATCATTGTAAGTGAGCACCTGCATTGTTTACAGTCCGCCCGCACACAGCAAACAAACCTGAATGAAATGCCACTGAAGTACTCATGCTTGGAACAGTTGGTGTCCATATAAGGACAAACACAGCTTGGTCCTGTCTGTGCCTGGAGGTATTCCCCACAACGCTGCCATAAACCTCCCTCTCCATCCCAATCATCAAGCCCACTTGAATATAAATGGCTTATTTACTCCCACACTGAAAAAGGCAGTTCTCGCTCTCACCTGACAGCTCCAGGAGTCGCGCTGTTTTTCTCGCCGACTGAAGGAGCTGTCTCATAAGTACGGAGGACAGCACACTTTCCTTATGGTGATTGGTGAGGACGTCTGGCTGAAGAAATATCCTCCCTGTCTACCCTTAGGATAACAGCAATGTTTTGAATGATTGTGATTGAAATAGGAGAATATATATTTTTTACGGCTGTCCCTGGACTTATACTCATGAGCTATGTGGCGCTTTTCATAAACTAGTGGTTATTGGCTCCCGCTGAACCTTCCTGAAGGGAAACAAATTATGGAAAGTTGGAATACAGTGGAAGACACTGAGTGCTATGCGATGTTTGCTTTGCCCACTGGATTCCTTAGCTAATGTCTTCCTGAATGCATAAACATTGTGGTGCACATGGACGCATGCTTGAGCAGTAACATAGCAGACCACACTATTGGTTGTCTCCACACACAGATGGAAAGAGAGAGAATGAGTCGAAATGGAAAAGAAAAGTCTGAACTCACCGATCAGTTTTCCAACCTCAGTGGCCAAGAGCAACATCGGCTTCGTCTCGCTGTCATCCCAGCATTCTGCCAGTGAATGTATCGGTCATTGTGTGTGTGTGTCCTCGCGCTCACACACACAGATAGGCACCCAGCTGTATGCATGTGTGTGTGGCTACTGTGTCAGGTCAATGTGACACAGTGGCAAACAAAGGATCACACAGGTAGAGAGAGAGTAGCCCCGGGCACGATGGAGGGAGTAGTTGAATGTCGGCTGAGCACAGCACATTCCTCTGACTCCACTTTCTCTCTTTCTCTCTTTCTTTCTTTCTCTCTCTCTCTTTCTTTCTCTCTCTCCTGTTACTGTGTTGTGTCTCTCTTGTTCTCCATTGCTCTGTCGCTCCCTCTCTCTAAAACATACACACACACACACGCACTCACTCACTCACATGTTCCACAGCATTGACTCTGCTCACGCTCTGCTCTCCCCTGGAAGTCCTCTCCGCTCAGATTCAAAAAGAGAGTCGAGTCAACTCAGAGCTCTGCTGTTGACAGTCTGGTCGCTATAAAAAAAAAAAAAAAACTTCAGGCTCCAGGCGCTGTGTTGTTATCGTTGCCTGTCGCGCCTTTCGGCAGCGCGGCGGTTGAAGTCCGGATGAGTGTGACGTGACAGAGACAGAGCCGGGTCAGAGCCCTCTCGCCGCTGGGTGAGGCGGGTGGAGGTTGGGGTGGAGGCGCCCACACCACGGCTTTCTTCAGGGCAAGCCAAGAGCAGGAGGAGATGGAGAAGAGAGGAGTGGAGAGTGTGATGGCAAGAGCTGAGGAGGTCTGGTTGAGATGGGTGGAAAAAGAAAATGAGTTAAAGAGAGAAGGGGGTGTGTGCAAGCGAGAATGGGAGCAAGAGGGAGGGAATGAGAGAGAGAGAGACGGAGAGGGTGCGTGAGTCTGAGAGAGGGTGTTTGTGTGTGTGAGAGAGAGAGAGAGAGAGAGAGAGAGGGAAAGTGAGTGAGACGAGGAGGAGGGAGGAGGACCTTAAAAGTGCCTGGTCTTCAGCGATTACTTCAACACTCTGTCAGTTCCAGTTAAGAGCTGAGCGGATACCACAGAGGAGCAGGGGGCTCGGCACAGCCAGGCCCGTCCTTCCCACGCCGAGCCTGAGCCACCATCCACACACACACACACTTTTTCCCGCCTGCGAGCGTCTCTCTCTCACCCTCCTCTTCGTTCTGCACTCTCCCCTCCAATGAGTGTGTGGCGCTCCTCTTTGGTCCCAGTGGAACTCAGACCATGCCTCAGTGCGCCATGTCTTCCCTTCCCCTCTCCTCTCCTCTCTTCTGGCTTGTGTTTACTGGCGCCGGGAGGTGGGATTTGCTTCTCATTTGGAATTTATGCACCAGAGAGGAGTAGGCTGTCTTCATGGTCTTTCACACAGGTGTTACTGTGGCAACGGGAGCTCCGAGCCTTCTTCCCTCGCCATCACCGTCTGCACGCTGCTTGCTTTTCTTTCCCTCTCATCTTTTTTTTTTTAAATTAAAGGCTTCTTTTCTTGAAAAAATAAGGTTCCAGCCCGTCTCCTCCCGCCACGCCTCGCTCACTTTGGCATGTATTTGGGCATATACTCTTGAGCACCATTGCAGTGGAGCTAAAAAAAACAAAACATCATTCGCTTCTTCAGCACAGACACCCTTTACTGCTGCGGCTTTAATTCATATGTGACAAAGGGTGGCTGGCAGTGAAGCAGGCTGATGAAACCCTGAGCCCTAAGCCCCCACGCGCTCCATTAAAATCGCCCACAGCCCCAGTCACACAAAGGCACCCGGAGAGAAGGGCCTGTAATTATGACTCAATGGAGAGCTGTTTTGTCTGTTCCTTCTGCCTACATTCAGCTACAGCTTGGATGGGGAAGATTTGATGGGCCCAAGGGACCTGTCAGTCAGACATTTTCAAAGGCACTGGCACACACACACACACACACAAACACACTCTTCTGCAAACATTTTCATAACGCTAAAATTTTACATTCAAGAAGTCAGAAATCTGCTGGCTGACAGTGACTATGGTGACTTGATTTATAAAATCAGTACCCCCAGCATCTTGGATGTAGCACAGAGCAGTGGGCCTCTAGACACACTCCAAAATATCTCTCTGACATACTTTCTTATGAGGGCATACATAATAAATTACATATGTAGTATTCTTTTGTTTGGGAAACAGTGATGAAACAGTGATTGTAGAAGACAGCATTTATTAAATATTACACTTTTATCTGTACAATGTGAATAAATGCTTACACAAAGAATCAAGAATATATTACAAATAAATTACAGCCAAGTTTGAGTAAAACTGAAAACATTTTTCAATACTTGAAAAATAATACCGCAAAAATATCTCAAAACTCATGACATCTAAGACATTGTTTTAACTTAAACAAAAGCATGCCACTTAGATTTAGAAGTTCTTATAAATGTAATTACAAACATATTACCAAAAAGAGTAGGAAATATACAAATATAATTTAGACAAAATAGTCATTTGTGCATCTTTGTGAATCTCTGAATACCCATTCACCCATTTTTTTTTCTTCAATCAAGCAATTCCAGTTTTTAACTAAAACTGCCTTTGTCAAAAGCTAAAATATACAAGCAAAAAGGGAATGTCAGTTGACATAGGCAAATGGTCTTAGTGCTTAGAAAACAAGGCCACAAGGCAAGATATGCAGTAAAGCCACTGAAGGTGTTACAGCTCCACGGGTTCTTCTGTGTATGCTGCACAGTGCTGGTAAAGTCTTAATACTCAAGCTTCTATAGGAGGAGCAGATCATGTATCAACTGATCTCTCTAGCTTTCTTCCGCTACAGCATGATGGCTTTCAAGTAGGGATGCACGATATATCGGCAGCCGATATATTATTAGCCGATAAGTGAAAAAATGAAAATATTATTATCGGTCCGATAACAGAATTCTGGCCGATAATTTGTGCCGATATTTTTTAAAGTCCTAATTTAGGCCCACGTAAGGTCCGTCTGGCTACACTGAGCTACTTGAGCTTGGTTGGCTATACTTTGTCCTCAATATAATGTCAGCGGTGTGAATGTATTTCACCACTCTAACAAAATCTGTGGATATGCGTTCATTTGGGAATTTGTGCATCTCAAAATCCTATCGTGAATGATCCGCCATTTAACCTTACCAGAGCAGAGCTCAGCCCCATCTAGAGCCGTCTTGTGCTGGTGTGTTTGCACTGGTCGGGGAAAACAAACTCATTAGTGGGACGAGTACATAAGTAGGCCTAGTTCTAAGTTGTGTTTTAGTACTATATTTGCATTACTTTAGCTTGGGTTTTGTATTATTACCTAGAAATATGCTAACCATTCCTGCTTCAGTTCCAGACAGGTCATCATCATAAGTTATTAAAACCTTCGGGGCTAACGCCTTTCATTTCTGCTGCAGCAGGTTGTGCGCAACAGAGTAGACGGACATAAGATACAGTCTGAGGAGTTGCAGCTTTATTCAGTTACCCGCAATTAAAACTAAACCTAAGTTTCCCTCACAAACTCTGATTTGGTCGCTATACTGTAGCTTATTCCCAGCTGAGCCATTTATGAGCGTTTAGTCCTAAATGAAAACGATTCAAACTCTCTAGCCACTCACTCGCAATTCACTGACGTCAGGTTCACTTAAAGGAGCCACACATACTGTAGGGCTAGGCTACTGTTATGTTGTTGACTGCCGTACTATTGAGGACTATTATGAGTTCTGTCCATTATTTGGTGGTAGGTACAATTACTGCAATAAAATTATGCTTATTAAATTCTTTCCCCAAATCACTTTTAAAAAATTTTTTCAAGAGTAATATTATCGGTTATCGTATCGGTATCGGCCACAACAAACCAATAAATATCGGTTATCGTTATCAGCCCTAAAATTCCATATCGGTGCATCTCTACTTTCAAGGTACTCTTTACGCGCAGCTACAAATGAAGGCTGTAAAACACACAGGTGCCACACAGGTGCCAAAGCTCGTGAGCAGTCCAACTTCTGCCATTCCATTCAGCCTATTCAAAGCATTGTCGCCATGGAAACAGCACATACAAGCACACTAGTCCAGAGTTCTTTGTTGGGCAAGGTTCCGTTCCCGATTCCTACATGCTTAGTCCTTCCTACAGGGTGGGGATAACAGCCTTCTGGATCCCCATGACCGCGTCGTAGAAGCAGTCCTCGTTGACTACGGAGGCCAGGCTCTGCACGCTGAAGTCTCTGGCCAGCAGAGAGTTGAGATCCATGGAGCTCTGCGAGTCAACCAGTCCCCCCGTGACACTCTGGCTGCCCTGGTGGTCAGTGGCCCCGGCCCTGTTCAGCCGGACGCCCCCCTCCCTGACGCCGTAGGCCACCGCCGCCGCCTCCTCGCCGCTGGCGAAGCTCAGCCTCTGGAGCTGGGCCTCGATGGCGCTGGTGAGCGAGTGAAGCCGCGCCCGCTTGTCCAGCTGCAGGGTCCGGTGGCTGGGGTAGTCGCGCGGGCGGCTGGGCAGCGACGGCTCCGAGTGACAGTCGCCGTCCATGTCCAGCGGAACGGGCCGAAGGCCGTTGGGGTGAGACGGGTGCCGCAGCACCCAAGGTCCAGCCTGAGCCGCGGTGGTCTGAATTGGCAGGGGTCTCCTGAAGGTGGCCAGGTGGTCTCTGCAGCTCCTCTCAATGGAGACTGTCTGCTTGGCGTTCTCCCTCAGCAGGGAGCGGATGGTCTTCACCACGTTGGCTTTGCTCTCCAAACCACTAGGGGGGGACGAGGAGAAAGGAATTGTCAGAAATTATAACACAAGGAACTTGTGTAGAATCTGTGTAACACCCGCTGAATATTTTGACTTTAAAGAATATCATTTTTACGAAGGGCAGACATACAGAATTTAAACCTCTACAAATGTGTCCACATTATTTTCTCCTGTTGTGTTATTTTCTGTGCGGACACTAGCCAGGGCGCCCTGCTGACCCTCGTACCTGCTGCACAGCTGGAAGACGGTCTCTGGCCTCCCCTCCACCTCGGACTTGGTGTGGACCAGCTCCCAGATGCACGGGTTGTCTGAGCCTGTCAGGGAGAGTCACGGGTTGTCAGCACGCCTCACAGAAAACACCATTTTGTCTGCGAGTTATAAAAGATTCAATGTGGCGCAGCTGTGGGAGGGACGACCACGTTGGAAATACGGCTTACTCAATTTGTGTGTACCGGTACTAATGTTACGCCTAGAGGGATTGGTATAAATTCTGATTCTGCTTTATACATTAAATTTATTATTATTATTAATATTGAGTGAGAGAATATGAATACACTTCTTAAGGCCCCAGAGGTTGACCAAGACATACATAATGAATACAGCAAAGTACTGTGATACAATCCTCTGGCACAAGCATCAGGGTTTCCAAACACACAGTCTTCTTTGTGTTATGATATGTGCAGCAGCGCTCGGCACTCTCCATCCACAGGAGGTTCTTCTGGAGGAGAGCAAGCCTTACAGAACCTGTTCTGAGATCAGTGACTGATACGGTCTGTAAGAAAGATGGGCCTCATAGCCCACGCATACAGCCGCACTACATTTCTGTATTCTGCAGCAGTTGTACGTCCCCCCGCTGTTGTACGTTATGGCACATGATGAAGGTTGACCAACAAAGAGAATGTTCAACATAAAATTACGAAAAACCAAGAAAAACTAAGGGGGGTTGGGTGGTGGTGTTGGTGGGGGGTTGGGTGGTCGTGGTGGTGGGTGGTGAGGGTCAGTGAGTGAGCTGCACCAACCTGCTGTGTTTCCCAAGCGGACTTGAAGTGCGGACACAGGAATGAGCCAGCGGAACTTGAAGGGATCCAGGTCTCCCTGTGAGTAGGCTGAACGGGACGCAGTCTGCAGAAGAAGAAGACACACGCACATTAGCCATTTTCAGAGACAAACATTTTAGCCGATATCAGAGACACACAACACACATATTATCCATTGTTACACACAGACATTGCGAAAGCAATGGAAAAAAACAAACATGCTGAAGTCTTGAGACTCACCATTCTCTTCTTCAGCTTGGTGCTCTCACGGTACACCAAAATGGCTGCCCTCTTGAAGACTGGGGGAGACGGGAAAAGAAAGTGATGTCATTTAAGGCACATGTTGTTTTCTACATAATGCATGTCATCTTTGGGTTGGGGTCAGATCTTCCATCCAAACTAAGTTCCGATCATGCAATGTAACACTCACGGAAGAGGGTGAGTTCTGGATCCTTCCTCATGCGGCCCAGAGAGGGGAGAGGGTTGAGCCACAGCACTGAGGAGTGAAGCAGGAACTCCCCCATAGAGATCTCAGTCACCTGGGGCACAGCAACACAGGTACACTTTACATCTATTAATTTAGCACACGCTTTTAGCCAAAGGCACTTACATATTATATTACAAGTTAGTTATATTACAAGGGCCATTCTCCCCAGATTCACTCAAGTGCCTTGTTCAAGGGCACAACGGTGAAAGCTAGTTGAACATACAACATTTCAGGCTATTGCATGCTGAACTAGTATGCACTAGCTCCTTAGCTTAGCCACTACCCCCCCCCCCCCCCCACCCCCCCCCCCCCCCACACACACACACTCTGATTGCCCCCCTGCCGCCTTTGTTAACTTTCATCACTGTTATCATCAGTAGGATTATCCAAAGTGACTAATCAACATGGAAATGACCCACTTGGCTTTTCTACTGGCATAGCATATCAACTTCAACTTTGGGGAAATTTAGGATTTAAGAAACACTTCGAAATCCACCATCGAATCCACCATGAATCATAAATCACGTCTGGCAATATCTAGTCATACAACATAAGGGATGATTGCTGCGGCAGCTATAGGTTGATGGTTATAGTTATATATTCATGAGTCAAGCTCTATACGATCACATACATTTTCCTAGATGTATACCTTTTTTAAATATATCCCTGTATGACGCCTTGAGCATGTGCTTATAATAACTACCAATCATCTGAAGTGTTGTGGGGGCTGTCATACCTCCTTCTCTCGGCTGCTCTGCTCGGCGACCAGCTGGTCGAACACGGTGCCGTAGTCCTCGTAAATCTTCTGCATCTCGTTGATGTGGCTTGCCACCTTCTCCATGGCCCTCAGGGCCTCTGTACACACACACACACACACACACAACCAGAGAGACTCAATAAAGAGACACCAGTCTAGCATGACCACCAGCAGTCAGTGAGTGGGGTACCATTAAAGTAGACTATATTAAGTAGGAAAATTATTCCAGCATGAATTACTCCATTTGTAATACTTTTATTACTTTTTGTATACAGCTCTGTGGAATAATGTGTACATATGTTGCTGTCATATGCATGTGGGTAATTCCTTATTCATGTGTATATATGGGTTGATTTGATCATATCCCGGGATTATGTGTGGCAATACTGTATACAGCCCTCATGAGATAAGTGAGAGTGGTTTCATGGCTTTATGACCAAATGATTAAATATGCGTGTGTACAGTATGTTGCATGTGCAGGCATGAGCAATCAAAGCACCTACTGTATGTGTGTTTTCTCTATGTATGGAAGGCGCGTGTGTGTGTGTGTAATTCCTAGCTAAGGTCTCCTCTGCACTGTATCTTATATTCTATTTCTATAAGTTGCTTTGGATAAAAAAATTAATAGGCCAAATGAATATATGTAAATGTAAATGTATGCTTTTGATGGTGTGTGTGTGTGTGTGTGTGTGTGTGTGTGTGCGTGTGTGTGTCCTGGTGTTACCTATGAGGTGGCTGTGCTCCTCACTCTCCACATCGGTGAGGGAGACGAGCTCGCGGAGCAGCAGCGGGTACTTGAGCACTCGCTGCACAGGCTTGATGAGGTAGGACTCCAGGGTGGAGGAGTGCTGCTTAGTGGGGTTCCGCGCCTCCAGGAACTCCTTGAACGCCTGATCTGTCTTTGCTGAAAGGGGTAAAGAGAGAGAGGAAGAGAGAGAGAGAGAGAAAAAGGGAGAAAGAGAGGAAATGAAAGGGAGAGACAGAGTGGGGATACGAGGTGATGAATAATAAGCTACCTTATGAAGATAAAAGGGGAAGAGAGTGCTTTTGGCAGGATCCTCCTTTGTTTTCTTTGCGAACTAAAACGGAGCTGTTCTCCTTAGATCACAGGGTCTGACTGCTGCGCGCGGTTTGGTGGAAACTCAAGAGCCTGCTTATGTAAGGCGCGGTGCAGCAGCACCAGGAGGGTGAAGTATTCCCTCAACTCCTCTTAGGCTATACTTTATACATCAGACACTTACAGCCAGAACAAGCTGGGCCAAAATCAAACACGCACAGGAAGCACAAAATAATAAATAAATAAATAAACACTTTCGCTATCTTTGCTAACACCACTCTCCTCTTAATCGTGTGTTGGGGAAATGAACAACCTTGAACAGAGTAGATCTTCCTCTGCCTGTTCACTCTAATTAGACCCTCTCTGATTAGAGAGATAATTTGCTGAAACATTTGCAAGCAGTGAATCCACCTGTGTGAAAGATACAGTGCACCTCTGTTAATGTGGTGAGTGATGCCTACCTCGTTCCAGGACCTTCTGGACCTTGATGTGATTGGCACAGAAACCGCTGTACAGCTTGAAGTGATCGGCATAGTTGAGGAAAGATCCACCAAGAGAGAAGAGGAGCTTCTATACTCAACAAACAAGAGAAACAAAACAAACAAAAATGTGGTTACTACATGACATGTATGAGTGGTGTAGCTTAGACTGTTATCTATATGTTTGTGTACACAAAACAGACACACACAGCACTATTAAAACTATTAGCATGCATGCAAAATTATTACTTCAGAGTGGATACTGCCTGGGCTATAAACTACCAACAACAGGAACTTGCTTGTAATTTTATACACAGGAATGTATACAATGAAAATGATGCTTGCGGTTCATTTGAATTGGTCACACCAGGTTGGCTGTACAGTGGGGGCTGGCTCACCTTAAACTGCTCAGGAGTCTCCAGGATGCTGAAGTCTGGCGAGCAAGCGATGCGTTCCTCCAGCGTGTGTAGGAAAACCCTCTGGAAGTCCAGCATCTCAGGCAGGCTGCCAAACAGAGACTCCATCTAGTGGCAGGAGGGGGGAATAGGCACAGGGTCAGTCACATACAGACATGGAGCGGCAGTCAGACCAGACATGCACAAGATGTGACATCTGTTTTATGCTCCAGAGAGTGGTTTCCATTGAGAATAATGAGGAGTGCTACAGCGGTGGACAGGAGGAGGTCATGGTCACTCACCTCATCGTGAGTGAGGAACGTCTCGCTCTGCAATGGCTTCAGGTAGATCTCAAACAGGCAGCCCAGGTCCTGAAAAAACAAAAGGGATTAAGAAGAGCTTAGATGACCGGGTCCCATCTCAATCACTTTGCATAACACAGGGCTGACACTCACAAACCAGCAACACCCATACTACATGCATAGAACATTCCGCACGAGTACAGCTCCTAGCATGGCATGTATGCTTGTGTGCATGTATGTGGATCTAAGCACCATTTTGTTCGTCACCTAAAAATGTGACTAATTTCAACTGAGGAATCCTCCGGCATATTTCACATCCTGTAATTCTAATGAGCAGCACCTGACCTTCCTGTGTTCTGCTTATGATGTAATTCCAATTGGAACAAACACAAACAAAATGATAATGAACCTGCTATGCCTCTAAACTCATAATTAGCTACAGTATTTAGCAGGTGCTTTGATCCAAAACAAAACACAACACAATAAAATGAAGACAAACATTATGTATCGGTCGGAATTCTCTCTGTTGTACTTGTGGTCGGGCATCACACAGAACTTATTTTAACTGCACAACCGAGCACAGGACTTACAGTTAAAAAATGTAAATGATCTCGTATCACATTTTAACTTCTCTATGGGCAAGTGAATGCAAAATGAGAAATTTACATTTAACAGACACTTTTATTCAAAGCGACTTTTTCAGGCTACTGTATGCTAGCCCAGCTCTTTAGCCACTACACTATATCACCAGCCGGAAATAACCATACCACCATGTACAGAAGGCACGCTGTAACAAAACAGCTCTCGTACCTTCACGTAGGACTTCTCTGTGTCCACCAGTTCCTGAATGACCTTGCGGAGCCTGTCGGTGATTGACATGTGGCGGGGGCATGGCCTTGGCGGGGCGGGGTCACTGCAGTAGGGGTTCCTATGGCCCTCAGCCTCCAGCACCGAGCCCTCTGGGAAGGTCTGGTACAACGGGCACACATTGTCTGCACTCTGCGGAGGAGAGAGGGAGAGACAGAGAAGACAGACAGAAAGAGAGAGGGGGGGGTACAAGAACAAATCTGTTAGCTTTTTGCAGGGATGGTTTAAATCCACCTTTTATAAACCCATTATATATAGCTCATATCATCCTGTTAAGTGGCTCTAAAGTCTAAAGCACAGTGTGCACTAGCCCTGGGACAGCAGAGACAGCCGCATTGGTCACTGGCAATGTGGAGTATCAAGTCCATGGTGAACAGGGATCAGTGAGATTAGAACACTGTTAGTAAATAGCTCCATCCAAAGGTTAGCAGGGCAGGGTGTCATATTGGCTGGCCTCAATCCCTTCATAGTCAAGTTTGAGCGATTGCACTCTCACACACAAAATACTTACAGACATGCACAGCCAGGTGTACCCATATAGATCTACCTCCCTCTCTATCTCTCCCTCTCTCTATCTCTCTCTCAGACACACACACACACACACACAAAAGCTGATGCAGAGGAACAAACTGCTACTGAGAAACTAATAGCCAATGTCACGCTCCAATGCTTCAGAGCCCAGTCATCACATGCTTTCAGAATTTCAAGTGAGCAAAACTCGCCCTGGGCTATTTCACCTATACCCACAAACATACTGTACACTCCTTTTCTCTGAATACACACACTCCCATTGGAATAACATCAAACCTGATATTTGACATTTTATATCGACAATAAAGCTTTCCAAAACTCTGAACAAAGGCTATGCAGATTGATGCCATAGACATAGAGGGAGGTTGTTGGGGTTTTTTTATCTCTCCTCCACACATGGCCAGGCTTGCTGTGGGAGATGTAAGACGCAGGATCCCTGGGGAGGCCTTGAGCCATTTATCATCATAATGTGTTCTGTCAAGCCGTAATATAGTGCTGACAAACTGATGAATTCTGGAGGTCGGAAGCATTGTGCTGCACAGGGGTGCTGTAGCTCCGGAGTGTGCAGCAGTAAATGGGAGGTGGCTATAAACCACTGCTGGATAATGCTAATCCTTTATAATGCATCGGGCGCGCAGGGCGCTGTGTCCACCATGCAGTCATCCAACTGTTCTACAAAAACAAAGTAGTGTCATCAGTGTGTGTGTGGCCTCTGTGTGTGTGTGTTTGTGAGTGTATGTGTTTGTGATTGTGTGTGCATGTGATAGGAAATGATTGTGGAAGTGGAAAATTGTTGTACAGCGAGATCACGGTAAAAACTGGAAAGTGTAAAAAGAACAGCGGCGCGAATGAGGCAGCAGAGACCAAAACACAGCAGTCTGACTGCTGACTTCAGGCTTTTCAGTAAGAGTAGACAAAAGTAGTAAACACACAAACCTACAGACACATATAAACACAAACACTGTGAATCCCTCTACATACACACTCAGTCAGTCAGTCACACACACACACACACACACACACACACACACACACACAATATGCACACATACACACTCGTACCAGAAGAACGATCCCGTCGGGGGCCTGCTCGCAGACCAAACAGGACGCTATCTTATCCAGCAGCGCGGCGAGCTTGTCCTTCAGCGCCTGTCTGACCGAGGCCGGGCTGAACGCCTCGGCCAAGTCCTCCCTCAACTCCTCTCCCCACTGCAGCCAACGCCACCACCACATGACAAGAGAGTGGCACCTCTCCCCCCCCCCCAAAAACAAAAAACTCACTGGGAATTGGAACCCTACATGCCACCAAAACAGCCACAACGCGCCACATCCACCCGGCCGCCGAAATCCCTTCTGCCGTTTTTTTCCCACCTCTCCTCACCAGCAGCAGCTCCCTTACAGGGCGTAAGCCCGGATAAGCCGGCTGCTTAAGAGGGTCCATCTGCTGACAGGTAGGCTGCTGTGGCCCAGGATGCGTCTGGGTGGCTGAAGCAGAAGGCTAGGCAGCAGGGCCGAGGGTGGTGAGGGGGGTGGGGGTGTGGAGGTCGGAATGGAAGGCATTCTCAGCGAAAGAAAAGTCGAGGCTTTGAATTATATAGAAATTATAGAGGGAAATGATGGTTTTGGTGCTGTGTTTCTGCTTTCCACAGGGAGATTCAAGGAGATTTTTCTTTTCCAATCCCCCTCAACTGACACCCTCCCTCCTCCACCTCTGAGTCATCTGGCCGAGTCTTTTCGTCGACTCAGTGGAGATTCATGAAGTGTCTTGCGGGTAGTCACGATGACAACCACATCTGAAACGGCTCTGGCTAGAAGCACACGAGCTGGGAGCCAGAAGATTTCCACTGTCAGTGCCATAAGCCCAGTGTATGTGTGTAAGTATACACGTGTGTGGTGTGTGTGTGTGTGTGTGTGTGTGTGTGGTTTTTGGGAGGCACGGTCTGGACCCCGTCCAGCCTTGCCTTGCTGCATTTAGGCCCCATGCCCTTACAACGTGACCTCGCAATGACGCCCAGTAATCCAGCTCACCTAAACACACCTTCACACCTGCACACGCAAACACCTCTCTGGCTGCCTCACACTCCTCCGCTCTACTTAAGAGAGCTGCCAATCCACAGATCACTCCCCAGCAACAGGAAGCTTGTGCTCCACACAGCTCGGGTTTAGATGAGCTCAATGGAACAAAAAGTATGGAGTAGTATTCTGGAATTCTAATTTCCCCCTCACTTAAATTACGTCATTTATTTGATTTAAAATAATTGAAAGCCCCCCCCCCCTCTCTGTTGAGGGAATATTAGTTTATGTCAAAGTGTTCATCATTGTTGTTTACTCAGGCTTTAAGTTATTATAACACAAAAGCAAAACATCTTTGTGTTTGGACATGAGCCTGGACAGCCTGTCACCTCAGCCTTTTTTGTATCCTTGCTTTGTTAGACTCAATTGGCTTGATCAAAGACACACTGATGATCAGGCTGCAGGGACCCTGAATACTAATAGTGGGGTGTGGATAGTAGAGTGGAGTTTGAGCGGCATGGAGCCCAGAGGTGCGTTCAAATTCCTTGAACAGAGGCCAACGTTCGTGGCGAACGCGTTTGTCTCAACAGATACATTTGAACGATTTTTGTGTAAATATCCCATCTCCATGACGATAACTCTCTGTCCAACTCCCAACATGTTCGCGGAGAACTAGCTCCTCAAACTGTTTGCGAGTGTTCGCAAATGTTTGTGGAAACTCAAGGCAAACAGAAAACAAATGCAATTTGTTGCAAATGTTTGCCTATGTTTGCGAATTTTAATGCATCTCAAAGCACAGAGGAGTTCTGTCTTCTTACCGTCCTGTGAGGCTCGGAATCATCAGACGGAATGTTCTGCAGAGTTCCATCATCAGAACCCGAACCAGCTGCTATGGAGCCTTCTGGAACCTCCTGCGCTGGAGGCGAATCTGAGGAGGACAGCAAAAATAGAGACAGACAGAAAGAGAGAGAGAAAAACAGATAGATTGATAGAAGAGAGAAATGATGAGAGAAGAGAGGGGGATGGGGGGCAGGAGGAGTGAGAGTGAGACAGACAGAGAGAGGGAGGAAGAGAAAGAAAGACATGTTAGTGGCAGGTCCTCAGTGTATACAGTGCCAAACACAAAGCAGTTTTACTGAGAGAGGAGGGCAATTGAAAATCAAAGAGACAGAGCGAAAGACAAAATCAAAGAGAGGAGCAGTCTCGGGGGGATAGGGCCTGCTTCAAGCTTGGCTGGCGGTTAACCGTACCTGACTGGTGTCAGCCTGCATTGGTCTCATTGTAGTAACAGGCCAGCCTGCCGAGAGGCTGAAACTGCCACAGGGCTACTGGTACCACACCAGAGAAAAAGCCTCCACAACATACAAGCCATGCCAAACCCACCCCAGACAAAACATACAAGTTCAAGCCATCGCTAAACATACTCTTTCAAATGAAATCAACTCGATATATTACTCAACTAAGCCTGACTTAAAAACAAACATTAAACATTCTAACACGTGCAACTACTAAATACTTCAACAATCAAACCAAACATATACATCATCAATGATAATCAGTATCAGCCAAACTAGTGGAAATTCCCACAGATTAATAGACTATTTCCACACAACCGTCTTGCAGACACTCTAGGGATCTATAAATAACTTTGTATATTTCTGGGCTGAAGTGATATGATTGACCCTGTGGAGAGAGGAGTTGACACACAACTCAGCTGTCAGTACAGTTTGGATAACCACAGGAGCAGGGGTGTCATTTTATTACCATCTTTAACTAGAGCTACATGTCCACACTTCATTTACATCAGAGGTTCCAGCCAAGCCCAAAATATCCTTTCCTCTGTCAGGGTGTCAATGAGTGAATGACATAAACACAGAGCGCCCCCTAAAGGTTGGTTAAAACACCAACAGCTGCCATTGCATGAATTACACACTTCATGTCACATTTATTGTTACAGTGCAACAGGAATTATTGCTGAATTATAGTCACCGTTCTTTTTGTGGGTTTTTGTGAATGTATTAGAATGTGTTAAAAACGGTCACAGTTTCTTATTCAAAACTTAAAAGTAACTACTACAATTGAAGGGTGGGTGCAGCGTCTCTGCAGTGTTTCTCAAACTTTTTCAGACGAAGGACCACTTAACCAATAAAAAAGAAACGCACGGACCATCTAGCTAAAAAAGATTAGACCTACTTCAACAGTATATTAGCCTACACAATAGGCCTACTCACTGAACCACCTTGCTTATTGTCTTTGCACTTTGCTTATTGTGTCAGAGGATTCATATGATTTAAACTGGCATATCCTACCTAGACAGTGTGACAAAACTGTTTGGATTTACATACAAGTTGGTTCAATATTGCATACAACTCATCTATATTATATTTTACCACGTCTGCTCGCGGACCACTTGGGATAGCTTGCGGACCACCAGTGGTCCGCGGACCACACTTTGAGAAACACTGAAGTAAACGATAAGGTACAGCAAAATGTCCGCACACCCGAGTAGCTCCCAAACTTAATTAAAAAACATCAACGTTTCAACCCAACAGGGTCGGTTTGAAAGAACATCCTGTCGGATCGAAATGTTTCTGTTTTTTAATGAAAGTTTGGGAGCTACTCCGACTGGGTGCGACGCTAAGCCAGTGTGAGCTGCAGCGTGTTACCTGAAGGCCAGGGGGGGAAGTGCTCCATGTGGTGGGCCTGTGCCGGGGCCTCGCTGGACTCGCAGTCCGGCCACATGGAGCCCGGCTCCACCGCGACGACGAGCTCCTCGCGCCACAGAACCAGACTGACGCTCTGCTGGCTGAAGTAGGCCTGCATCAGACCCAGGTCCAGTGAGCTCACGCTCATCCCGTTCAGAACCAGAATCTCATCCCCTGCCCGCAGACCTGCAGGGGAACACACACACACACACACACACACACACACACATGAATACAAAAGTCTCCAAGACCATTCATATACGTAACAGAAAATCTTTCACTCTAGAGCTGGCAAACCACCACACAAATCCCACGTGGCAAAAAAGCTACAAAACTAAACATTTTGTCAGAACATTTTTTGTGCTTTTACGGAGATGAATAAGGCTTGTGTTGTTGCTGTTGTTGACATGACATAAATATTGAAAGACAAGTACCTTCTGAGAAAGCCAGCCCCGCTGTGTCCACCTCACTGATGTAAATGTGACTCCGCCCAAGTCCGTCTACGTGGCCTGTCACAGCGAAGCCTACCAACAGGAGATTTGTCACTCAAGTCAGTTGATTCAATATTAGTCCTTATGTACAAGATGCATAGTCCTGAGAGTCCTCCGAGTGTCTTTTGAACTGTCTATCTACATATTGATTGTTGAACTGCACAGATGCTCTGAGCGTGTTTCACTCACCAAAGTCAGATGAGGCGTCTGCACGGGACATGTTTCGTGTGAACACACTGAGGGGAAACACCTCCAGTTCATCGTACACCTGGACAGAGAGACAGCACAAATATGTAAATGGAACAATGGACTCTCTTAGTGTAACACAGGCAAATGAATGAGCATTCTCACATGTAAAAAATCATGTTTACTTCCAGCTCTTTAACACCACTATAAAAACAAATGACAACATAGTAATCATTTTAAGTATATAGCCATAACAGTAGTTAAGTAGTAATTAACCAATAATTCATGAAATACTTTTCCCAGAAACGTATACTTTGACTTTGACTTATATTCTGTGTTCCTCTCACCAGTTCTTTCAGTGCATCAGTGGCGGAGGCGGTGTGCACCTCCACTTCCTCCCCCACACGCCTCTTCACACGCAGGCCAAAGAGACAGGGCTCCAGCTGACGACCCTGCAACAGAGCACACCAGCACGCCTGTCAGCTACCGAAATAGTACCGCGCTTATCGGAAAATAACAAGAGGTGCGGAGTGGCCCCAGAAACTTTATCTTTAGCTTTAGATTATTTGAGTCTAGTTTTCAGCTACTGGAGCCTTCCTGGTGCTGAGAAGTCAGAGCCTCATCCACCATCACCCTGGTGTATAATCCAGTGTCTGGAGAGCATGAATTCCACTCAATGTTTTTCTATGAATCGAATGAATTTCTCTGGAGCAGAAGTCTTGCGCCAGACGGTGGAACTAATGAGCGATATTAGCTGGCTCACTGCCTGGGTGGAGCGTAAACAACCCTCTATTTTTGCACCTGATCCGCTGCACATGTGGCTCCAAAACACTGGACAGCATCACAACTGAATAAATCAGTGTCGACCAGCACTGACTTTAACCCGTCGCGTTGTCTAACCATAACTGCTTAGCACTGCAACATGCTAGAAGATCTAAAATACCAGAGATTGAGAGTAATCAGTTTCAGACAGGGGGCTTGCAAAACCAAAGAGGAAAAGACGATTAATAATTGAGGAATGGAAACCAATTACGCAGCTCAATAAGATGCCCTACAGCCACCTTGATCTCTCTTTTCCTGACTAAAACAACATCTATATTTTACAGGGCCGCGGGAGCCAGAGCTGTGGACGCGGAGCGCTGACGGACACGGAAGGCCTGTGGATTGGAAGAGTTTGGAGTTTCCTGGCGGAGGACGAGGCTCTTGAGAGCTGACGCAGGCTGGACGTACCTTGCAGGCCTGGTAGAGGACGTCGGCTGCCAGGGAGTCGGGCTTGACGGGAACAGTGACCACGTGGCCGTCGGGCATGTACACACACACCAGGCTCTCCAGGCTGCTGTCCCATGGGTGGCCTTCAGGGGGCGCTATTGAATGGAATTTGGCAAAGCTGTCCAGTCTCTGAGGGGGAGAAAGGCAAAACAAAAATGGGGGGAAAACAAGTGTTGAGGAGCTTGAGAAGTTGAGCAGGGTAAAAAATATACATATCTGAACAGAAAATAACAAATTATGTAACTTGTAGCTTCAATGTTATTCCTGATTTGTAAGTCGCTTAGGCTAAAAGTGTCTTCTAAATGAATAAATGTAAATGTAGCACATAAACAAATTAAAACAGCAGTATATATACATCAGGGGTCTAGGTCCTTTTTTCCTCCGATAGCTACTTTGACAAAATGGACATGGCCGAGAGCTTTTATGTTATAGTAGCATGTATTCATATAGCTGATCTCCACCCAAAACCGCTTGCGAGCTACCTGTGGGAGACCCCTGTCATACATCATACAGATTCAGAGTTGTAGTGCTAAATGTACACTACCTAGGAGGTTCACATTGATACTTTGGCTGTGGAGAGTAAATTATTGAAAGATGAGGATCACAGACAAGTAACAAAGGAATTTGGTGAGATACCTGCCAAAACACCAAAACACCCAACAAAACACAGACACAGATACACACATAATACATGCACAAACACACACACACTCGCACACACACACACACACACACGCACACACACACACACACACACACACGCACACACACACACACACACACAAAGACACACACACACAGACAAAGACATACACACACACACACACACAGATAAACACATACATTCATTAGACAGCTTCCTTGCATGCTGTCCTCAGACCTGTCTGTTTGCTCTGTGCAGTGTCAACACATCAGCAGGTTGTTGTGACAGCTGTGCAAGGCCTCCCCCGTGCACACGGCCAGAAACACCCCCACCCTCCCCCCGCTCCAGCCCTGCCCGTCCCATGGCGTGGGGCTACTGAGGTCTCTTGACAACAAGACAATGACCCAGCAGCGGCGAGCGGCCAAAGGGGCAGCCTAAGAATGGGGGATGGCCGTCAAACAGGATTTGCTGGCTCTCAAACTTTTTAGGAAAGTTTTGAATGGTAAGTGATGGATAAGCTCTCAAACAAAAGCAAAACGGCCCACAGAGGCGAGCAGGTGTGAGATGTCTGTCAGAGGGATTTCATCTTTAAATCTGACCATGTATTCTAAAGATCTTAAAGAAAAGAAATATCTCGCTGGGTAAGCTACTAAGTCTTTACTGAAGACATGCTGTGATGACATAAACATAGAAACACACCCACACACACACACACCACAAACATCCACCCATATCCTCAGCTTCCACTGAAATGGAAGAGCCGCTCAAATTGGTCCCAG
Source organism: Alosa sapidissima (assembly GCF_018492685.1). Lineage (NCBI taxonomy): Eukaryota > Metazoa > Chordata > Actinopteri > Clupeiformes > Clupeidae > Alosa > Alosa sapidissima. Next base: position 5,104,606 of record NC_055962.1, on the reverse strand, counting down.
ATACACTGTATGAGGATTGAGAACCGCTATACTGCTGTTCCATAGAACACTAAAATAGAGCTGAGATGACTTGGCGGAATGACTCACAAAAATGTGCTACAAATATCCACAGCCAGCACACATACTGACACAGAAGAAGAGTCACCGAAGAATTTGTGCCTAAAACAGTCCTCCCTCACTCTATCTTTGCGTCATAATTATAAAGGATGTGCGAGAGCCGCCCGCGTTTGATACTATTCTGATCCCCATCGGCGCAGAAATAAAGCTGGTGGTTCCATAGGAAATAATAAGAGGTCTGCTGATGGCTGAAATTACAGGTTGGAGGGAGTCGGCAGATGCGGCGGCCCTAATCAGAGTGCGGTGTGGCGGGAGTCTCCTCGAGACTCTCCTCCTCTCGCCCCCAGACGCCTGTCTGTCCAGAGCGCCGAGGCCCAGACCAGACGCCCTCAACCCCTGCACACACACACACACACAAACACACACACACACAAAGCCACAGGACTGTGACCACCACAGCGGATCCCCACATCTCCAGTTTACTAGTGTATGTACATATGATCTGATCTCTCTTTAAAAGGGGGGGGGGGAGTAACATGGTGGTTGAGTTTGGATACTGACCCACTGCAGTCCATTGAATTATATCATTAAACACACAGTTATTACCAACACAACTTTGCTGGGCAGTGGCCATTTTTGCCAGTATGTGTGGTCCATGGAAACAGCCTGTCATGATACACTGTTGTTCTGCCTTCAAAGAGTATGCATGCACACCAGCACAGTCTCCAAATGCAGACCAAAGGAGCCAATGGCCAGGGGGGAGGCAAGGGAGGTGTTTTTTTTGTAAATACAAAAAGACTGCTCCAGGAACAGCAGCTCTCACACTGGTTTGACAGGGTCTGGCTGTGAGCCAAGTACAGACTCTGAGGTGGCTGTTCTGGGTTCTGTGATTAAACATATAACATATAAGGGTGACATTTGCAATGCAATGCCTTTGGGAAAAGGTAGCTTAGATGTCCGAGGTAAACAAAGCTTTCACAGAGATCAGGTGAACATCACTCTATGGATGAGCAAAAATGCTCAGACCTAAAGAGACCTTTTTTTTTTCCTTTCGATTTTTGTTTCAGCCTAGAGTAGACCAGGACTGAGTGGAGGATGGGGGTTTGCAGTTGCGGAGTTTGGACACTGATTCATCTCATCCCGGCATAACTGCACTCTGGAAGCAATCAGACTAATCCTCTTTCAACTTAAAAACCCAGAGACGCTGGGGCTGGCAAAGGCCAGCGTACCCCCCCCCCCCCCCCCCCCCCCCACACACACACACACACACCACCACCACCTATCCAAACCTCTCCATTCCCTCCCCAGCCAACAGTTTGATATTTAGCGAACTGTGTGGGTTTACACAAACCATCTGTTTGTCCCTGCAGGGGCTGCTTGCCAGCTTGCAACAATTAACCACATGTGGCTTATGGTAATTCCCCGCTCAATCTTGGCTCTATTAAGGGGTCCTTTAACGACTGATCACTGCCAGGGTTCGAGTGCTGAGCAATCCAACCCCCCCCCCACCCCCCACACACACACACTCTGATCCTCACGTTCACATGATTCATGCGTGAGGCACGTGCGGCTTAAAAAGTTAAAAACTCGGCAGATTTGGCTTTCTCCCTGCACCGAGAGAAAGAGCGAGAGAGAGTGTGTTTTTGCCATCATCGCTTGGCCGTGCCCCTGTGCCCCCGTTGGACTGACGACCCATTTGAGGGCGCGTTTATTCCTGCTGACTGCCATTTGCTTGCTGGCTTGACGGCCACGGAGGGAGCCAGGTTTATGACTTCCCGGACACCTCTCAACATCCCTGATGAGCCTGGGAGAGGGCGGGCGCGCAGGGCCCACCACAGCTGGCCCTCCGGTGACTCACCCACCTTCAGACACAGAAACAATGCTCCATAACAAGCGGCCTGTAGGCACTGTCTGCTGGGTAGAAGGGCTCACATGGCTCACTTCCTCGCAGCCCCATTGAGTTTACCATAACTTACTGTGGAGTGCACTTGTATACTATCATACAAAGGTACAGCAGTGTTGTAGTCTATGTGTCCATGTGTTTAGATCTGACTTAAATGCCAGTGTTATGATGGAGTGGCATAGTGGCATAGAAAGATGCAGACATCACGGAGCTACTGTCCATTTTGGCATACAACATTTTGATAGAACCCATGAAGGGAACGGCACGTTGTAGCCTACAACTGCATGGCAAGGCCAAACGAATTCAAAAGTCTGAATCATAAGCAGAAGGTGCTGAAAAGGCAGTAGCCTACAGCGACGTCGTTGACGACAATAACAGGAGTATTTAATAAATTGTTAGCCAACACGGTTTTCTGTTCTTTGATAGCCTTCTCATGACCTCAAAGCTGAGCTCGCTGATATTTGTTGAGCATAAATATGGCTAGAGAAAATGAAAACGAAGAAAACTCAACTTTGTTCCAAGCTCCTTACGTAAATGCAATGGGGAGAGGATGCTTTTGGAAAAAATAAACCATGAGAAAACGAACAACTTCACTGTTAGTATTTTGTTTGTTGCTTAAAAACGTTGTATGATGGCCTTGAAGTCTTGAGTTAGCCTACTGAATTGGCTGGTAGCCTACCATAAAGTTTGTGCATGCTCTCTCTCCAACGCAAACCAGATTTGGGGTTCTATTGCCAAGTAATTCTGGTACATAACGTTGAAACAGATAAATGTGTTTATTCGAAGCACACATACAAATACTGTAGGTCAATTTCAAGTGCGCACTTACGTGACTAGCCTACTTCAAGTATTAGCCTACGTACAATAGATTTCTCTTCTTTAGCCTACATAATCGTACATAATGTATAGGCTACACTTTGTAAACAAAAAGCAGCTGTGACAGACAGCGGCCGCATATTCTGCGTCATATCTCGCATCTTGTGAACTCTACAAGCCCCCTTCCCTCTCTCGACTACCACACAGAGATTCTGTAATGTGCGTGTATGTCGTTCACACATACATCCCTATAAGGTCAGTATAAGGTCCGCAGGTTAGCATCATATCTGAATCATCCGAAGGGTAGGACCTTTTGACAAACCTCCGCATATACTCCGGAGGTTATATCTGAAAGCGCTTGTAGTCTAGTTAGCTGTAGTGGGTATACTCTGATCAACCCCAAATGTTAATACCCATCCTTGACTAATTTAAGTGAGTATACTGAGATGGTGATGCTTTTTAAGTCCTGCGTATCACATAGATTACACCACTGCAGTAAAGGAAGAATATATTTTAGAGTCGTAATACTTTGAACTTTTTTTTTTAACTGTTTTTTTTTTTTGGTGTCTGACTTTAGCCAAGTGCCAAGTGTGAGCATGAAGGGCAGACACATAAAGACAGCTTAGAGCACATACGTCTGTGTACATAACAACGACTGCACCCCGCAATTAGAGAGAGTGTGAGCTCTGCGATTGGCTGTGAGTGCACTGCACGAACCCAGGCTTTAGGGGCTCATCTCTCAGACAGCCCTGGAGTAGGGAGGCCAGGCGTCCAGCACGTGCCAAAAATAGAGGCCTCTTGGCCGGGCATTTATCAAGAGCGCAGACAGCCAGCACACATGCACACACTGGAGTTGCACAGCAGCGGGACAAAGAAATCCCTTACTGGACTACCTCTCAGCATTCACGTGAGATGGCTTTCCCAATCGCCCCACCCATGCATGGACACACACACACATACACACACACACACAGACACACTCCGCCATCTAAATATAAAAAAAACACAGCCGCTAATTCTTTGGGCGAAGAGTGAAAACACTGCACCTAATTTACAGGTCACGGCCCATGATGTGAACTGAAAGGCATTCCAGGGAGCAGCGCTTTAAAAAGCTATTTATCAAACACAGAGGCTGGGGCTCCAAACAGAGGGGCCGCACAGTAACGAAACGTGCCGCAGCATTAGGAGTCCAGAGGTCTCCTGTAAAAGACTGTTTATAATAGTGATAAAAGGGTAGAGAGAGAGAAAGAGAGAGAGAGAGAGAGAGAGTCTGCAAAGCCAAAGGCAGATCAGACCTAATCTGACTGGTTGAAATCAGATTTCAACCACAAACAATGCGCCTGTTGTTTTACAATTTACCCAAACATTCCAGCGATCCAACTAAAACACCACTCATGATAATCATTCGGTTATGCATTTCAGCTCATATTTTCGACTAAGTCGTTTTTCTGCACGTGCGTCCTGTCCTCTGGCCCACTGAGTAGATGGGCTGTTTTCTGCTGTCAGGTGAAATGTTTGCCTGGACCTGCGTATTTCCTGCTGCTGAAACCAGTTTCTACTGGTGACTGCTGCGTGTGTGTGCGAATGAATTCTTCTGGGCCCTTACCAGTAAAGAAGACTTCTGTTGGTGGTTAATACATGTATGTATGCACATGTGCCTGTGTGTGTGTTCTCTGATGCTTCTCTCTCTCCATATGTGTGTGTGTGTGTGTTTGTGTGTGTGTGTGTGTGTGTGTGTGTTGTGTGTGTGTCATGTGTGTGTGTGTGTTAGTATGTGTGTATTCCCTGGTGTCCATACCTGTGTAGAGGTTTGTTTCTGGTCTCGGCCGTTGCGCTTGGTCAGGCTGTCCAGCCCCTTGAGCGAGGAGAAAAGGCCCCTCTTATTCCTTGTCCTGCGGGAGAGGGATCGGCTCCTCCGCCGCAACGTAGCTTCATCACGAGTGCATATCTGAACAACACACACACACACACACACACACACACACACACACACACACACACACACACACACATTTAGATTTAGAAACGTCTTTATTTTCAACCCATCATCAAATTAACGCTGATGAACCACAGGAGCCTGAAATCTTAACTAGATTGAGGGAAATATGCCTTAAAAAAGTGCCCAGTGTCTCTGGCGCGTGCATTCAGCCGGAGACGCTGGGGCTACTCACCAGGGCATGGAAGGAGGAGACAGAGAAAATGCCCAGACGACTCAGCGCCATCTTGGATGGGCGACTGGCGACGGCCAGGAGGCTCTTGGGGTTGGGCAGCTCGCTGCCCTGCAGGCTGGCCAGGTAGCAGCGCATGCGGAACAGGTCCATGTTGAACTTCTCCAGGTTCTGCTCCCACTGTTGGATCTGGGGGTCAAGATACCACATTTACTTACATGTATTAATTTAGCAGACACTGTTGTCCAAAGTGACTTACATACTTCAACTATATTACAATGGCCATTCTCCATTCTAGTGTCTTAGTGACTCCATTGTGTTCTCCATACGAGTGACTTGCTCAAGGGCACAACAGTGGAAGCAGTAGAAGTACAACGGACGCTCATAAACCACAACATAGACCATTAGGCCACGAGGCAGAAAGGATCGCAATGCACCCCCTCCACCTCCCGACAAAACTATACTTTTTTGAAGGTCTGAGTGTGCTGAATATGAATCTGAATGTTAACATTAAACTTTTTTGAATGCACTAAAATGTAAAAATGTAAATGTAAATCAGGTTTCTAGGCCAAGTATACTTGCGTATACAAGGAATTTGGTCTCTGAATTTATCCCATCCATGAATTAGTGAACAAACAGAGCACACCGTTAACAGTACACAGTGAGGTGAAGCACACACTAACCCGGAGCGGTGAGCTGCCTTGCTACAGCGGCGCTCAGGGAGCAGTGAGAGGTTAGGTGCCTTGCTCAAGGGCACTTCAGTCGTTTCACTGTTCGGGAATTAAACCAGCAACCCTTCCAAGCCTGAAGCCTTAACCAGTAGGCCACGACTGCCCCTAGCAGTAGGGATGCACCCTAAAATGATTTGCCATTTGCAGCTATAAAAATGATCTTAGTCAATCAGAACAACTTGCCGAGAGTCATGCATTTTGAATGGTATTCTGTTCATACAGTAGATTACATTACATTACATTTGGCTGAGCTAGACGTCGTAGATGGGTAAATTCCACAAAATAGTACAACACATAGCACATTCTGACACTTGTTAGGTCCATATTCATCATGCACTGGTTTTTCTATGGGTCAGCTGACTGAGAAAACAACTCAGTTCAATTCAATTCAGATCAATTTTTAATTGCAATTTCACCACTAGGCCACAGACCTAGACTGGCTGTGTGTATTCACAGGATTATCCCTCAGGCTTACGCCAGTAGGCGTGTGTGCTGGGTGCACTTTGGCTTTGAACTGGGCAGTGCTAGATATGTACTGAAGGCACAAAAATGTGTACTTAAGGAATCAGCCGTGGTTCCTCTCACAGTGCATCTCTGCAGATGGTCATATAACATGAGCCGAGTTCGGCTGAACAACAACAGCTTCGTTACATCCAGCTTTAAGCATATCTGATGAAAAACAGCCTCTTGATCACTGCACTAGAGTGTACTAGAGCTGTCTTTCCATTGGGAGCACATGTGGCAACACACAAGAATGCCAATGCCTGTTAAGGCTTATTTACAAGGAGTATTGATGTCATATTAGCCTAACAATGGCTGTCTGATAAAGATCTCATAACAGCCAAGTGAAACAGTATTACATCACTGCTGTTACATAACGGGCTCTGATGGAATGAGACAGGAGGAGAGAAAACTATGTCCTCTGTTTCTCCTTTCCGACCCCTGGTCTTTCATTCCTACGGCAGATGTGAATTAGGCTGTAATGAGTGTAGCTTATGGCTTAATGCAGGCGGGTGGGGCCCCAGGCCGGGGTCCTCGCGGTCACCCTGGCGTTGGGTTACATGGACATCAAAGGACATCAAAGTGGGCCTGGAGCCCAGAAGAATGAAAGCCATCGAGGAGGAGAAGGAGAAGGAGGATCCCTGGCAATCTGGTTTGATCTTCTGCATGCACTAGCAAACCGCACTGACCTGTCCCCAGGCCAGCGTTTGACAGGAACTAGATGTTAACTACAGTGACTGGGTTTTTTCCAGTAAAGCTGGCTTTAAGTGAACAATTGTAGGAGCCTGCTGTTGATAAGCCACTGAGGTATCCCTGTTGTCAACACATCTAAGTCTTGAGGTGCCCCCTCATCTACAGTTCCAGTAAAACACTGAGCTCTTTGATGACAACCATGACTTAGGAGGGACTAATGCTGGACTCATTAGTGAGAATATGGAGAATAACATATATACTAATGGCTTATCAAAATAGCTGCGGGTTTGACAGCAATTTTGAAAATGCTGTCAAGCAGTAATTTGTACCTATATTTAGCCACACTGTTAAAAGTGCATGTCTTGTCTCATGTTTATACCTGCCTGGGAGGGCGACATGAGCGATTAGCGGGTATAGGGCAGGGGCTGTAGGCTGGGCTGCAGGTGGATGTCTTTGGGCCCAGGTGGGGGGGGGGAGGTGGGGGGGTTTGGGAGGCGGTCTGGCTTCCATTCCCTCAAAGACATAAATCACCTAATTGACCAATTTTACTTAACCGCTAGTTTTAATGGTTTAGTCAAGGCTGGGCCCTTCATCTTGTGACGCCTACACACACACACACACACACACACACACACACACACACTCACACACACACACACACACACACACACACACACACACACACACACACACACCTGGCTCTCAATGGCCTTCCTGTTCTTCTGGTCACTAACGACGGACAGCTGTAGCTCGGCCATCTTCTTCATCTTGCCGTCCATGTCGATCTTCTGCAGCAGGGTTCGGGTCTGGCTGCGCAGCAGGCGCACCGTGTCCTCTCTGCCCTGCCGCTTGGCAAACAGCGACGCGCTGGCAGAGTGCATGGCTGTCACCCAGTTCTCCAGGTCCGTTTGGTTCGCAGCCTGATGGAGGGAGAGTGACAGAGAGAGAGAGGGGGGGGGGGGGGGTTGGGGGAGAAAACCGTAAGAAAGAGATTAAGAGATTCCTTGATTTGTCCAAAATAAGGATTCATGAAAGAAGTCTTAGTCTAAGTCTGCCAGTTAGGTTTTCAGCTTTTGGGATTTGTTTTCAAGGCTAAATCTTTGACTGATTTAGCCAGGAGAGGATTTAGCAGTTTAGGTGCAACTATACCAATGTGTCACTGTCACAGTGCACATAACAAATAGGCTTTGGTGTCGGCTGACTATATAGTAATCTACTTTTGGTAAAAGGCTCTTGTAAACATATTCTTAAAGACAGTAAGGGAGTTAACTTGCTAACTTGTGTTTTAGGTTTTTTTGGGCCCCTAGTCTGATTTCATGGTGCCATTTCATTTCATCATCTTAGTCCTACATGAAACCGCACAAGTGGAATGTGTGGTTTCCTCTTGGCATACAGCTCTCGGCAGAATCAACAGTCAGCCTTGTCTACAAGAACCCTTCAAGAAGAGAACATCGACATCGGAGAACAGAGTTTCGACAGCAAAAAATGCCTATTTTCCAACAGGGCTGTGCACCAGGTGAGATCACTACAAGGGATACAAGGCTTGTTGAGTAGCCAGGGTTTCTTGACTGGACATTAGGTTCTCTCACTCTCTCTCTCTCTCTCTCTCTCTCTCTCTCTCTCTCTCTCCACACACACTCACACACACACACACACAGATGTGAAGAGCAACATAACACCCCCTGGCACACCCTGACTACACACACTCACATGCACAAACTAAGACGGTCGGAACAACATTGCAAATGTTCTCTGTTTCCATGGCAATGGTCAGCGGTGATGCCAACAATGTGATTTGTGTGCCGGTGTAAACACCGCGTAAGTGAATCAGCGGAGGCTCCAATGGCTATTTTCAGGCCCATAAAACGGTGTGAGGAGCAAGTAACAGCATGAGACAGGGCCCCTCTTCTCTTCTCCAAGACATTAAAGCTGGAGACGTCCAACGCCGTGTCCAGCCAACGAACACACAAGGCCCTCTCCCTCTCCCTGGGCTGTCCGCCTGGAGCCACACGTTTCGCCCGCCTGGCGGTGGCGGTTTCGTGACTGTGCTGAGGTCCCTGAGCTGGGAACGAGAGAAGGGCCTGCGGAAGGCCAACGCTGTCATTATCGAACACAATGGCGACAAATGAAGCCATAACGGCGGCACCACTCCAGACCCCCTCCCAACACACACACACACACATGCACGCACGCACGCACGCACGCACGCACGCTCGCACACACACATACACACACATACGGACATACACACACACACACACCATCCCCATCCATGTGGTTGATTTGAGTGGTCAGACAGCAAACAAAGAGGCTTCTGAGCCTAAACGAGTTTAAGGAAAATAAAGATAAACACAGCCAGAGAAGATTGACCACTCAGACTGTACATCTGAAAAAACCTGCAGAGAATTTGCACGGCCCTTCTGTCTCGGACATACTGTATTCAGAACAACTCCACGTGAGGACCGCTTGAGAGTGGCCACAATGAAATGAAATGTCAAGGTCAATCACAGGAAAGGACAGGCCATGCCATTTTACTATACAAAGATCTGAACCGCCGTGGCCTATAGTAATAAGACACACAATCTCAATCAAAACACCATCGCGTGCTCTGGCTCGTTACAACACGTGCCACATCCGTGGGCGCATACCTAGCCTGAGCGCTCTGAGGGACAGTGCCCATCCCAAGGCATCGGTGAGCCAGCCCCGGAAATATTTGGGAAAAAGCTTTGGGGCTGTTGTGTTCATTCAGGGCGCAGTTCACCACACCCTCCCTCCCAATCCGCTAAAACATCGACGCGCGAGCCAAGAATGCAGTTAGCAGCGAACCTCGGCCTTTCCCTACCGTCACTTCTGATTACTCGTTAAGATGCCTTCATGAGTCACTGAACGTTGTCAACAACGGTAGTATTGACGGCTGGGAACCATGTAAGGGTGGCACGACAGCACCGAGGCGGAGACTAACAAACAAACCTGGAAGAGGTAGACATCTCCATAGGCGTTGCTCAGGCAGAAAACGTTCTCCTTCTTAGGATGTTCGGGAACGGCCTGGACGACGCTGTCCTCTGCGAGCAGAGCGTAGCATGGGGAGAGGTCCTGCTCAGAGGAGGTCTTCCCGTAAGTCTCATAGAAGAGCAACATACAACCTGAAGGAAAGGAGGACAGGAGTGTGAGAGGATTTTTAGTGCATGTCCAACTCAAGAGTCTGCATATGCTCCATCTAATAATGTCATGTTTATCTCTCAACAAACGCTTTTTGAGTTTAAGTTGAAGTAAAAAGTACACATTTAATTACAATACTTTACAAGGTGTTATAGATACATTTCAGGTGATTGCTAACATGTTGGTCCCACATCGCTGTACCTTTGAGGGTGACCCAGTATTGCCTCCACTTGCGTCTGGTCACCAGCTCCAGCTTGCGGTCCTTGTGCAGGGTGATGAGAGGCTTGAAGGACAGCCAGCCGGCTCTCCTCACCACGCCCTGTTCCTTCTCAAACATCAGGTCCAGCTGCTCCAGCGAGCCCAGGGAGCTGCTGCTGCTCTCCCCCTGCTCAGCCTCCCCCTGCTCCCCCTCGCCCTCCGACGTCTGGGCCCCCTCGGCCCCCATCCCTCCACCTCCGCCGCCTCCCGTCTCCAGCTCCTGCATGAAGTTCTCATAGATGTTCTGCCTCAGTGCGTTGCTCTGGGCGTGCTGCTGCTGGCTGTGATGGAGGCCCAGGGACGAGCCGAAGCAGGGGCCAGGGAGGGGCTGCAGGGCCACACTGAGGCCCCAGTACGAGGCGCTGGTCTGGGGGTCCGTCGTCAGGCCATTGGGCCTGAAAGCGTCCGTGGGCTCGTTGGAGCTGGGGTCCTTTAGGGGTGAAAGGGGGAGAGAGAGAGCGAGACATGACGGTGGGTTATAAAGACTGGAGCTGCCTTTCACATGTGACTGTTTAACATTAACACTGTGTGGCTAAGGGGAGGTCAGATGTTGTCAACAGACTGTTAACGACACACAGGAAGTGTTTCTCCAACAGCCCAAGCAAGCTGCTGTGGAAGCACAAACACCTGGAGTCAAACACCTGGAGGCACCTTGTGAAAGCGCCTACTCCACTAACCGGTCCTGTTCCTGCCCTCCATACCATTCTGGGTCACACAGTAGTTTCTGCTTCACACAAACATTCATCATAAGCACCCAGTGTGCTTTGTACAACTTGCCCTTCCTTTGCTACTATGAACATGAAGCTTGCATGCTTTACATAATATGATGAGGTATTATGTCAGCAGATTCTCATCATTGCTTTCTTTTTTAAGTAAAAGTATGCATGTAGGTACGCTTCATCACATAATGTACCTCAAAACATGCCTTCAGCGGTATAAGGGTAACAGGATGTGCTGATGCTCATGGGCCATGACGGCTTAACATGCGATAACCTGTTTTGAATCAACCCTCATGTAGTGCAATCCTCCTGCAGCTGCAGGCCCCCTCTAACCCAAACCTTCCCAGAAGCCCCCTCTCACCTGCAGCCTCCTCTTCTTCCTGCTCAGGCTCCCCGTCCAATCACTGAGCCTCCTGATGCGGCTCTTCAGCGAGTCCTTCCTGGCGTTGGTCCCTGCGGTGACACTTGGCGCGGCCTTGCGGCACGGGAGCGTGAGCGAGGAATACTGCGTCCCGGCGGGGTCCGGACACTCGCGCTGTGTGCCAGCCGAGTCCAGCGCGGAGGCGATGGACGCCCTGTGGTGGGCCAGAGGCCCCTCCTGGAACTGCGGTGGCAGCGTGGACGCCGGTAGGGGGAAGGGGTTGGTCAGGCTCGGCGTGCTGCGGTGCGCCGAGAGGGACACGGGCGCCGATACCATCCGCTCCAGCTCACGGTGGTCGGCCTGCAGCGCCACCAGCGAGTCCCCGATGCCGCTGTCCTCCGTGCGGCCGGACGAGCAGGTGTTGTAGCCGTTGCTGAGGAGGTAGCCGCGGCTGCCGTACTGGTGGACGTGGAGGCGCGGGTCGAAGCCGCCGAAGCCGCCGCTGGCGTTCGAGGAGCATGTGGTGTCGTGGCGGCCGCTGCTGCCGCTGTCGTTGTGGTGGGTGGAGGTGGACGAGAAGGTGGCGTAGCCGCTGCTGCTGGTGTTGTCGGCCGCCGGGTTGCCGCCGCCCGGGTGGAAGACGTTGTCGCTCAGCTCGCCGCCGGCGCCCCAGGGCGAGTCGTACCAGGAGCCCTCCGAGCTCAGCGAGCTGCCGTTGCTGGTGCGCAGGCCGACGTGGCTCTGGGCGCTGGCCCGGGGCGCCGCCGTCGCGTCTTTCGCCACCTCCTCCTCTTCCTCATCCGCCTCCTCTTCCTCCTGCTGGATGCGAGTCTTGCTGAACTCCACCCGCAGGCTACCGTCCTGGCTGAACAGCACCTTGGGGCTGCTCCTGCTCGCCAGCGGATCCAGCGCCCCCTCCGTCCTTTCCTCGGACGTCTGGACCGCGCTCCCCTCCCCACCTCCCAGCTGGCCGTACGCGGAGTAGCCTCCTTCCCAGCCGCCCCTCCCGCACCTCAGTGGAGACGAGGGCCGCTGGGGCTCACCGGCGCCCCCTTTGGTGCACTTGCTCACGTAGTCATAGTGGCGCGACAGGTAGGGCTGGCTGCTCTTGTGAGGGGACAGGACACTGCGGCCCGTGCCGCGGCTCTTGTAGCCGTTGGCCACCTCGGTGCCCCTCCACCAGCTGTGCGGGGAGAGGACCTGCTCTTTGGAGCCGTGCAGCTTCATGGAGCACGGCCTGGGCTTCCCCGGCAGGATAAAGCTGCTGTACTGGCTGTCTGTGTTTCCCATTCTGATCTGAGTCAAAGAGAGGAAAGCACAACAGGAGGAGAGAGACATAAACAACACATCGCATCTAAAGAGTAAAACAAGTCCAAGTCAATGAAGCCAAGTCAAACACAGAAGAAATTTTACATTAAAACAAAAAAGTGAAGTGAAATCAAACTCACTTATTTTTCTCTATTGCCAGCGACAACTCCTGTGTTCAGGATGAGTGTAATCCGTGCATATTCCTCTGTGTCCTTAAGCAGACCCTCCTGTAGTGTCTCTCCGTCTGTGCTGTGCTGAGAGCTGCTTCTCTCGGGACCGTTCTCTTCAGCACTGAGCTCTTAACTCTTCAGTGGCTCCCCGTGCTCTCTCCCTCTCCCTCTCTCTCCCTCTCCCTCTCTCTCTCTCTCTCCCTCTCTCTCTCTTTTTTTTCTCTCTCTCTCTCTTACTTGCTCGCTCACACACAGCTGTTGCGCTTTCCGTCGCTCATCTGAGGGGAACACAGAGAAGGGGGAGGAGCATGTGTTAGTAACACAGCTAGCCTTGTGTGTATGTGTGTGTGTGTGTGTGTGTGTGTGTGTGTGTGTGGTCAGAACCCCCCTTTCACAACCCCCCCCTCCCGAGCCCCAAAAGAACCCCATGAAACAGCCTCCCATCCCAAATCTAAACACCCCTGAACAGTCTCCCTGCGCCCCTCACATTCCATGACGTACGGCTCCACGCTCTCCACAAGAGCACGCTTCATTCTCCCCCAATGTTTATTTTCTCTCGCTGAGATCCCGAGCCATATTATGTTATACACACTACTCTCAACTATTCAAGTAAAAAATGGTAATTGGACACCGTAAAACTATCCAATTAAGAGGACATTCGTGTGCTGTGTTGGCATGATTTCTCGGTCACCCTTTTTTGAGGGGTTTCATTAGTGCTATAGTGCTACTGGGGAAAGGGTAGTTTCATTCTTTGCGTTTCTGTGCTGGTTTAATTAGTTTTCACTATGTTTGCCTGAGTGTCTCATGCCTACAAAACCTCCCCTAACCCCCCCCCCATCCTCTTATGAGGGGAGAGCGTATCCTGAGAGAGACAGCTGGGGTCAGAGGTCACGCTGGACCTTAGCAAACCTCTGTTCCGCTAGCTAAGCAGAGAAACGCCCATCCTGCTGCTTGTGTGGATGTGTATGTCTGGGTCTGTGTAGTGGTGGGTGTCCATTTACACACAATGCCCAGTGAGTAGCCAACTACCCCCCCCACTACTCTACACACATCCCTGCCCCCATCACCCCCCCCCCCCTTCCTCATCAGAGCCGGCAGATGCGCACGACAGGCTCCTTAGCTGCTGACGTCTCAGGCTGGCGCTCCCATTCACACAAACACACAGCCACTGTTTTTACCTCTTCCAGGGTGACTATTTGGCGTTGTGAATCAATAACAAGGACAGCAGCAAACAAAACAACAACAGCAACCGCCAAAACAAAAAAGCATGGGAAGCGCATGGCTGAGTCATTGGAGTGAATATCACTGTGGACTAGATGAGGCCAGCAGTGTTCATGAATAGTAAGAGCTAATAGGCAGCCGATGGGCTCAGTCCCGCAGTATGAAGTGGCCTTGAAGAAGGCGGGAGGGGGATTTGTGACCTTTTGTGCGCCCTTAAAAATCAGACAAGATGATCTGAATGGCGGCCCCCTCAACTAGCGTTCCTTTTGTGTGCCTGTGTGTGTGCGTGCCTGCAGTCTCTGCAGTCTGTGTGTGTGTGTGTGTCATTGTGAGTGTGTGTTTGAGGGTGTGTGCATCTCCTATCGACCATCTGCTCCCCTGCATAGGGATCACCCATAACCCCCCCCCCCCCCCCCCCCCCCCCTTCCCTGACCCCCTGCATTCTTCTACCATACAAAAAGAGCACACATATCCACTGCATGCCACATTGTAGCGGAATGCGGGGACCCTCGTGCCGGGTCACAATCGGCTGATGGGTTCTGGACACTTGTGCGAGAGTGCTTGTGAGAATCGCAGCGCTGCATGTGGAGGAATGCCCATCTGGCCCTCGATGTGACATCCCCGTCAGAACGCGTTTGGAAAAGCCGAGCGCTTCTGTTTGCCGAAAAAAAAAGTCTGACTAAAAGAAACCCACTCGCTCGAGGATAGAAAACCACAAACGTCGAGCCTTTTCCCCTGCCAAATTTTGGATTCACCATTGATTCAAAGTTTCATCCCGGCTCACAGCTTTCCGTGATGAAATTACAATAGATCACTGAAGCAATTAGATGCTCATTTCTTCCACAACATCTAGAGCAAGGCAGAAAGCTCTGTGAGGAAGAAGACAAGGGCTTTATCAGAACGGCTTTCACTGCTCCTCCAGTTTTATCAAAATGATGGATGGGAACTGAGGGAATAGTTGCAAGATGAGAGTGGGGTACACACACTATAAATAGAGTAGCTTGGAAAATGGAAAATCCACAAATTAGTTAAACATCCATGGCCAGGAAGAGCAGGAGAGCTAGGAGGAGTGTTTCTCTGGGGCCGGAGCACAGGAAGAGAAGGAAAAGACTAATGATGAGCAGGAGGAAACAGAGCCTTTCACTCCTCCCCGTGGACTACAAATCTGTTTTACTTTTCACACATAAGTACAAATGCTTCCAAACACACACATACACACACACACACACACACACACACACACACACACACTGGAATAAGCACTTTCAATCCCCGACCCACTATTTGAGGACTAACACACCACTGTGACACATAAACACATATATATACACACACACACACATTTGTGTGACACCCACTAGACAGCGTAATTACTCCTGCCAGGCCTGCACAACTAGTCTCCGCGTCAAAAAGAAAAACATAATGTATGTATTTTTCTTGAGAGCAACACCGCGTCTGGAGCCAGCGGTGGTTTTCCTCTGGGTGGAAGACAGGGAGGAGCCCAGGAGGAAAAGAAAGAGAGAGGAAGAGGAGGGGAGGAGGGGTGGAAGGGAGAAGGGGGAGGGTGGAGAGAAGCACTACGAGGTCCGTTCGGTCCCGGTGCAGTGGCTGCAGAAATGGCAGCAGGCCCCCCCTGAGACCTGGGAGCTGCTTGCTATGACTGGGCCTCTTGTTTAACCAGGAATACCACGGCAACCGCACCACGGCACCCCAGGCCACTTAACACGCCAGTGAGTGCACACACTCACTACAACCAGACCGAGGACTGAGATAGAGAAAGGGAGAGAGAGAGGGAAAGAGAGGGAGAGATAGAGAGAGAGTGAGAGAGAGAGTGGGGGGGTAGAGGAACCTGGTGGGATAGTGAGAGTGATGGAAGAAGAGAGAGGAGAAACAGATACACAGAAATGTTGTAGACACAAGGATGAAGAGCAACAGGGAAACAGATTAAAGACAAGAAACAAAGAGACAAAGACAACAATGCACAGAGAACTACTATTACAACCATGAAAAGACATGAAGACAACCACGGAGGTCAGACTCAGAGTGAGAGAATGAGTAACAGAACCCAAGAAAAGGGAAAGTACAAAAGACACACACAGTGACAGACAAAG
Organism: Alosa sapidissima; assembly: GCF_018492685.1. Taxonomy (NCBI): domain Eukaryota; kingdom Metazoa; phylum Chordata; class Actinopteri; order Clupeiformes; family Clupeidae; genus Alosa; species Alosa sapidissima. The sequence goes on along the minus strand of NC_055962.1, from coordinate 5,088,430 downwards.
AGAGAGAGAGAGAAAGTGTAGAATAGTTTAGGGTGAATGAAAGTCTGGACAGGATGACAACAGAGAACCAGGAGGAGAGCGTTCCACTTGAGTGGTTCTGGCCCATTACCTGTCTCCTCTCCTCTCCTGCAGGTCCCCCCTCACAAACAGACACGGCCTTCATGGAGCGTCTGCGCCCAGCCAAAACGTGACCGCAGCCTAGCGCCCTGATCACCTGACACCTGGCAGAGGGGGCCATTGTTCCTCCATTTTGTTTACTTCCTCACAACAGCTCGTGCCATTCAAAGGCAGCCGAGGACATTATCACGCATGATTAAGAACAAAGGGTCATTCAGAAAAAAACTTTAATAGAGACTTTGAGAGAACAAAGGTGATTTCTCAAGCTTTCACCTGGGTGGAGGATTAGAGAGTTGCTGGTGCCAAAAAGTCTACTAAAAACAATAAAGAAAGAAGGAGGTTTTTCAGAAACTGACACTTCCTGCAAAGAAATAAGTATCAGCATGTATCAGCAGTAAATAATAAAAACACTCTTTAACACTACTGCGCCTATGAGCACATGGGCAGTGGGTCAGCAGGTAGAGGAGTCACTGGGCAACCAAGTCCAGCTTCTCCTGACCCTGTCGAAGTTGCCTTGAGCAGGAAACTGAACCCCAAACTGCTCCCGATGTGCAGGTTGGCACCTTGCATGGCAGCCGCATGGGTGAATATGAGGCATGAAATTGTAACTATTAGTGCTTGAATGAGTAGAAAGGCACTATATAAATGCAGGCCAATTACCATCATAAACCTCAACACCACAATCTACTAGTAAATGAATAAGTCTTTATAATTTTCCATACATTATACCACAGGCTAGCTGTAAAATGCAGCGAGTAAGCAGTGGCCTAATGCCAGAGGCTGGGGCTATTAATTACACCTCTAAACATATCGAGGGACACACTCACAGGAAGCGAGCCTTGTGCGTCAGACAACAATCACCAGCGGAAAACACTCGGCTTCCTCCGGCCTCTAAGGTGGGTAAGCTTTTCCTCACAGGATACACAGAGCTGCTAATATTGGAGCGGGTGTGTGTAAGAGAAAGAAAGAAAGAGAAAGAGAAAGAGAGAAAATAGAGAAAGGAGAAAAATAGAGGCATGTGTGTATGTTTCCATGTGAATTTGAATACGTGTTTAGAGTGAGAGAGATGTTATAAGCATGTTTATTAATAGTCTATATGAGTTTTGGATGGATTGTTGAATGCGAGTTAAGAGTGTATACAAATTTCATACACAAGGCAACACAATGTGCTTTTCATAATAAGTGTTTGTGTGTGTGTCTCTGTGTGTGTGTGTAGATGTGTGTGTGTGTGTGTGTGTGTGTGTGTGTGTGTGTGTTTGCAGAGAAGGGTCTGATGGTGGGAGCGGAGTTGGCTGCTCCATAAGTGGGTGAGTCGGGCAGAGAGCAGCGTGAGACTCTTCCCATGGGAAAGTGGTCCCCCGGAGCCAGAGCGCAGCCCTGATAAGGGCGCTGGATGGAGACGCCTGGTGCCAGCGGAGGGGGGAGAGAGAGAGAGAGGCTGCCCTCGCTGCAGCGGAAGCCCAAGATGAAGGGACTGGGTCCTGGGAGGGAGAGAGGGAGAGAGAGAGAGGGAGCGAGGGCCTGTTTCCTGCCTGGGTGAGAGAAGGGCCCGTTGTGTTCTCTCTGCGGGTAGACGGGTGGGTGTGGGGCTTTGGCCAGGCGGGGCCCCGTGTTGCATTTGGTGTGGCTCTCCAGCTGCTTCCTCCCCTGGACGCCTTCAAGGACCGTTCTAGAACAGCGGTCGCAGTCAAGGCTAGACCTGGGCCCTTCATGTCTGTTATTCAGCCGTAATTCACCTACATCTGAGATGGTTATACGGGCAGGTGTTACAAACGACTTGCCGTTTCCACAGTTTATGTGAAGCATTTCCAGAGCTGGTGTCCAACTGCTCCTCAACCTGCCATTTGTGTACATTTCCAGCCACAGCCTTTGTGTTGCCCCAGCACATCCCTCAGGCCAGTATTTGTATTTCCTCTCCCCTCTCAACGACAGAAATGAGCAGATGACACTCTGTCAACAAACCAGACACGTTAGCCCATCTTTCTTTTCACATAGGAGGGCCAACCGGAGGTCAGAATGTGTAATAACTGTTGCTCCACACGAGTAATCCTCCGCTCCCTCCACCTTAATCCTTTTCTCCTGCTTGGCCAAAATGTCAACTCGGTGCCACTGCGTGTATGGTTTATTGAATTAGCTTGTTGCCGTTAGCATGTGACTGTTCTTATTCTTCTGGCCACATGAGACTAAAGCCTCCCTGATCCATCTGTGTTGGAGGTTAATGGTTGCCAGGGTGGAGGCTGGGTGTTGGGAATGCATTACGCCCCACCTAATCTACTAGTCTCACGACAAATCAAATCACTTGTGATATGACAAGGGAAGGAGACGCGCCATTAGCTTCAGACATGTCCAAACAGCTGTGGATATTCACACATCTTTTTGAATGAAGGTGTAATTGGGAAGGCTTTACTCAGAACTCAGAAGTCGCAAGCTCAACTGGCAAAACATCTTTCCTTATCAACCACAACAAAAAAGCGGTCTTTCCCCCATGTGTGAGGATGCTTCCCACTCCAGCCCTTTTCAGCCCAAGGGTGTTTGGCAATGAAGAATAAGTAATAGCAGGCAGCAGTGAGGGGAGGGGCACCGGAGCAGGAGGTTGGGGATCCCCCACACCCCCCACTCTCTCCCCCCACACACACATATACACTCCTCCCCTCCTCACACATTCTTTTATTTGGGGCCTTTGTCATAGGTGGGGGGGGGGGGGGGACAGGCACACAAAAGCAGGGAGAGTGGCTGGCGCGGGCCGTGCTATTCAGTCTCCAGATGCCACCCTCGCCTGGTCCGAGTGCCCCCATCCCGCCACCCCCACCTCCCCGACCCCCACCCTGGCCCGGAGATTATCCATCACTGCCAGCCCAGATTAGAGATGCCAGCCGCCACTTAGCCTCTTAACGGACCGGGCACGACACATAGTGAGGTGAAGTGAGGGGAGAGACGGAGGAGGAAGGGGGGGATGATGTGGTGGCTACATATAGAATGGCTGCCTACACAAACATTGCGTAGTTTCCCTATTTAGACAAAACATAGCCCTGATGACCAGGAAACGATCAAACACTGTGGAGGGAAAGGCAAAGACAGCTATGAATAGAGGGAGAGACAAATCAGGAGAGAAGGAGAGGGCCACACATGGTTAATGACACTGATGATGCCTTCTGAAAAATGGAGGGATGAAGAGAAAAAAAGACGTGTGTGAAGACAAAGAGAGATGGATATAGAGCAGCAGTGACGCTGATGATGATGGCTTGTCTGTTATTTCCTTGAGTAAAAAGCCACCATATGTTGCCAATGTAATTTACCTTGGCAGGATCTATGGGTTCAGTAATGTATATGAATGAGCTCCAGATTGGCTCCATTCACACCCAGTCCCCCAGTCACAGACACAGCTCAGTCAGGGCCCGGTCAGGGCCTCTGCTGTTTGGACAGGGCTCCAGCACCTGGCCAGAGCTCACGGCTAAGGCCGCTGCTGTCCCTCCACAGTAATGAGCAGGATACTGTGGTCAAGGCTAAGCTTAAGTAAACATAGGCTATACCACAGGCGAAACCCACACACAAGCACCTAAATATACAAGGACGGGCACACACACACGGGCGCAGTCGAAAACAAACACGCGGCTGTTTTTTTGTGTGCATGCGCACACATGCACACTGTCAGATGTATGCAAACACTAACATGCAAGTGCAAATGTGCAGGAAAACCACCGGATCCGAATCGCAAGCTCATGTTAGTCTTCAAAACAAAATTATTAGAAGGGATCCACTGTTGATATTTACTTACTTACTTTTTACTAAAAGCTCTCGTTGAGAAAATAAAGAATTAGCTGACTGCTTCAAAATTGGACCCACTCTCAATTTAGCTTTTAAGCCAATCCACCTTCATTTAAAGATGCTCTAAGCAATGTTGGGTAACATCACTTCTGTTGACTTTCAAACAAAATAGAGAGCTAGATTTGTTATGTTTCCAGGCTGGACCAGATTGTTTTTTTTACTGTTTTTGGAGCCTGAATTGTCCACAGAGACCATCTTTTTTTACAATGTATTCAGGGGACAGGCAGCTAGCGGATGTGTGAGGAGATGTTTGCTGTATGTGACAAAAATGTTTTAGCTCAGAACTGTGTAACCCTTAAAGAAAAATAATTTAGAGGCTTTTTCCAGGGGACTTGGCCATATTAAGAAACCCGGCACTCAACCACATCCCCTAATTGTGTTCCCGTGTTGTATTTTCTCTGTTGGCACTGGACTGCTTTTATCGCTGGGCCCAGACCTGTGGAAATGATCTTGATGTGAGACAGCAGAGGGCCGGCGCTCTGTTCTTCGTGTCCGATCAGCTATGAAGCCAGCGGCCAGCGGCCCGCTCCTCTGATACCTTCTGGAGACAAAGGCCCAGCCGGCTGGCCCACGGCCAGGGCCTGTGCACACAAAGTGGTCAGATTCTGCTGACTGGCTCCTTCAGCCCAAAGCCCATAGGTAAACCTGACCAAATCCCTCGCCTTTCAGCGCAACCCTGTTTTTCACGCCCCGTTCCTCTCTGTATACTGTACCCCCGGTCTCTTTGTTCACCCCCCCCCCCCGTCTCAATCTCTGCCCCCCTGCCCTGCCACCCCTGTTTTTCTCCTTCATAAAAATATTCATGCCTTATACCCTGACTCACTGTCTCTCTATCTCTGCTTCGCCTCTCTTTGACGCCACCTGTCGCCATCGTTAAATCTGGCCACTATCCCCTACAGTTCACTTTGACGCCACCTGTCGCCATCTTTAAATCTGGCCACTATCCCCTACAGTTCACTGTCCACATCTTTCCCTTTCGTTCTCGGCGGTCCTTTCTCTAACTCTGAGGCAGGATGCGGTCACTTCCTTTCACCGGGTCAGACTCTTGGAGCCCTTTTCCTGTACAGCGACCACTAGCCAATGGTAGACAATCCGCTCGGGCTCAAGGTCAGCGGAGGTCGGCCTGCCCCTTCCGAGTGTCCTCACGATGCTGTCGTCATGTGTGCGTCTGGGGTCACGCTAGCCAGTGAACCCTCACAGTTTTAAACAGCTCCACTAACGGAACATTCCATCCCAGAGAAAACTCGCAGCGTGATTGGATGTGGCTCTTCACGGACACACCCTCCTGCCCAAGCAGCCCACTGTGTGTAATTTGCCACATTGTATTCACTGCCAATGTTTTTATGGACCTTCTATGTGTTGTTTACGAAATCTTGAAGTCTCGCTTATTTGACTGCAGCAGAAGGCTACAGCTTCAGCTGTGAGGAACATATAAACACTACCACTACCCCAAAAAAATGTCAAACCTTCTTCAGTGGTTACATAACACAGGCTGCAAAACCATGGCCAGCTACATTCTGTACAGAACTGATCTCACTGCCGGGAATTCAGGAGTGGCTTGCTCCCTCACATGCTCATGTGGTACACGTACATACGAATGGAAATAGCAACATACATCAAAATGATGTGCTATCTAGCACGCATACAGACACACAAACACACACACACACACACACACACGCACACACACACACACATACACACACACACATACATACACAAACATACACACACACACACACACACACACACACACACACTCACATACACCTACACACGCACATGGCACACTATTACATAAAACTTGGGAGAGGCCCTGGAATATCTGGACAGAGTGAAAAACAATACTGTTAAAACACCAGGGAGCTTCCCGCCTCCGCGTCACGTGAGGGAGGAAGTGCTCTCCCATGCCATGCTGCACTGGACTGTCCACACGTGTGTGCCTGAGCAGAGTCGCCGTGACAACTGAGCAAACCACGGGCAAAACCCAACATTCTGGGATGAGTCCTCACAGCTATGAGGAGATTTCTGGGTGGGCCGTGGACGGCTGTTTATGACTAAGGCCCTGGAAAAGGAGAGAATGGCATCATACACTCCTGATGTTTATAAAATTGCTTGAAGGAAACAGACGTGTTTTTAACGAGGCTCATTTAGTCTGTGAGATTTGGAACTGATCAACTACGACAGTAAGGAACGACCACTAGAGAAAGAGTCGAAAAATATCGAAATCGAAAATCGAAAAATATAAACACATACACACACACACACACAAACATACATTACAGTCAGAGAAAGTCATCAAAAAATATAAACATATACACACACACACACACACACATTAGATAGTAAGAGAAAGAGTCATCAAAAAATAACTACATACACACACACACACACAAAAACACAATAGACAGTAAGAAACTAGCATTAGAGAAAGAGTCATCACAAAGTATAAACACATTAGACCATAAGGAACGAGCACTAGACAGAGTCATCAAAAAATATAAACACACGTGCGTACACAAACACACACAACAGAGAGCCCAACCTGTGTAAACGAAAGAGTTCTTTTAATCACACATCCAGTGAAATGTGGGGAAACATTTAAACCCGGTGAACCCACAACTTCCACATAAACTGTGGGATGAATTATGGGTCACACTCAGACACCGTTGAGCCACTGTGGGAAAATAGAGACCTGTGTTCTCTGCACGTAAAGTCCTTAATCTCCTCTGAGATTCGAGGGACTGCCTGCCTGCCTGCTCATAATGTGAGCCACTGGGCTAAGTGCAGCTCAAATGAAAGTGAGGGCGGAAAAGAGACAGAGAAAAGTCTATCTCTATCTCTCTCCCTCACTCACTCACACACACACACAGAGAAAGAGAGACAGACATGAACAAATTCCACATAATGCTCTCCTTAAACAGTGGAAGACTGCTTATGCAATGTGCCTTGGGGACCAGAGGAGGAGCGACAGCTGAACTTGAGCGTTCACTCCAGTACATCTGTGGAGTATAAGTATGTACTGCATATTTGGACAGAGTGTGTGTGGATGCATGGGTGCTTGGGTAGATAATCCTGTGCTGTCCATATACTGTATATGTATACATATGGGTCTCTGTGTGCATATGTTTGGGCGTGCAGAAGTGTGTGTGTGTGTGTGTGTGTGTGTGTGTGTGTGTTGTGTGTGTGTGTGTGTGTGTGCATATGTCTGGGCGTGCAGAAGTGTGTGTGTGTGTGTGTGTGAGTGTTGTTGTGTGTGTGTGTTGTTGTGTGTGTGTGTTTGTGTGTGTGCATATGCCACGGGTGTGCACGTGTACATGTACAAAAACAGCACATGTCTATACACACTCACCATGTATAGAGTTACCCTGCGTGTCACAGGTACTGTATCTTTCTCACCACAACCTTTGTGCACGTCTGCAGCATGTACAGCCTAAGTGCCTGGATAAGTGATTGTTGTGTTGAGAGAGAAGGATGGCTTATCTGTTCTGGGAACAGGCACGGCAGGAGTGGGAACACAGAGCAATACTGAGCGACTGTAATCAAATCCAGCTGTGGTGGCTTGGCCAGTCACAAGGAGCCCCAGTGCCGAGCGAAGGGGGGATGCCTGGGAAAATCCGAATGATGTCAGACGGATGTTATTTTCAAAAGCACTAGTGTTTCGGGGGGAGAGCCAGAGTGCTCCTCAAAAATAACGACTCCTGGAAAGAACAAACGAGCATCGTCTTTAAACACACAACACTTCGCAAAATGTATCTAAAACCGTGAGACCGAGGAGATTCACAACCCCTTCACAAGAAACTGGGTCCAGTTCAGATCAGGTCACAGGGGAACTCACCCAGAAAAACAACCCCAGAAGTAGGAGCGGTTTATTTTAGCCACGCTAGATTGGTCAGACGATGCCTTTAGGCCCCACTGTCTATGCCAATATGGGCCTATTGGGGCAATAAGTATGTACAAAATGAATGTACCCCAAATATAATGCAAATGGTTTTGAAAGCCACTGTTGGCTGAAGTTTAACGGTTAATGTATGATGCCCCTCAATCATCTTGAGGCCAAAAGCTCTCTGCTATCATTGTGTTGAGGGAGATTAGTCTCCTCGGCAGTGACACGAGCCCCAGACGTCTCCAGGGGAAGACACGCTGGCGCGATGGCTTTTCAGCGGGCCGTTATTATCCAGCAGTGGGCGGCTGCATTGATAGCATCAAATTCGCTGTGAAACGGCACAAACTGGCCTAATGAGAGCCACGAGTTCAGTTTCCAGCGAGGTTGGGGCTACCACCACTACACCGCTACACCACTGCACCACCCCCCCTCCCTCCTCCCATCCACCCACTCCATCCCCCCATACCCCCTCTTTTTCCATCACTCCTCTGGCCCCGGAGCCCCTTCATTCAACCCCCTGTCTCCAGCGAAGCCACGCCAACCAGAAACAGCAGACTGAAGGATGCTGAAAAAAAAAACCCAGCTGTGGGCATGCAGTCGTCCTCATTATCATGCCCTATACGACTACTAAGCCCTGCCATTTCCTGGAAATAATGTATATGTGCAGAGGAGACGGCAGACTGGAGTGACTATTAAGGAGACTGTTTATTAAATGTGATTTAGAGAGCGGGGTTGGACGGGGGACTGATGACGGGACCCTCTAGGCACTCGGCTGGTGGGTGACGGGTGGCGGGATCTTTAGTGCAGTGAAAGCAAAACGTTATAAATCACTGGCAAGGCATGAAAAACGAGGTGCCAACAAAATGTTGCCGTGAGGGGCTCCATTTAGTTTGACTCCTTTGACTAAGTTCTAAGAAAGCAGCGATTCGTCACATTTACAATACAGTGGGCACTAAGTTAGTGCTCCTACATGACTTTGGCCACATCTACAACTTTGTCAGGCCTGTCAGTTCTACATTTGCCTTTCAACATACGTTTAGCAGAAATGGAGCATGTTTCCTCAAGAGCAAAGTTGGACCTGCTGCATTGGGTTGAGGTCTTATCTCAGAACAGACAGGATCCCTCTCTGCTGGTCAAGCTCTGAGTCTGTGCATTAGAAACTCTCTGATACTCAATGACCTTAGTGAAACAGGTGCATTAAAATTCGGCAAACGTTTGTGGTGAACATGTTTCTTCTAAAACAGTTACATTTGAACAATGTGGTGTTAACATTCCATTATAAGGGTAATTGCATTATTACCTTTGTCAACCCCACGTCCAGCTCCACTGGATGTTCAGAGAACTACCCCCTCAGACTGTTTGTGAGTGTTTGCAAATGTTCGGCAAAAACTGAAGGCAAACAGAAACGTGTTTGCAAACGTTCACCTATATTAGCGAATTTGAACGCACCTAGGTCTTTTCTCATGTCTGCAAAATGTTCAAAGTCACATCTGATAAGAGGTAACAGGAAGAGGCTACAGCAGGAGGAGGAGGAGGCTACAGCAGCTCACTCAACCTGGAGTGGCAGCCTTGTGAGAAAACTCACTTTGTGATACAGCTCATCTAGACATCTAATTTGTTCTTGATTTCAACATTCATCAGAGGTATTCCCTCTGCAGACATCAACATGTGACAGGCTATGCTGATGATAGGAACAGTGACATTTTCAATGGTGATGCCAGAACGAATTGAGTTGAATTAGTCTGGACTAATATGAGATGATGGCATCCTGTCTGCCTGCTTGCCTCCTTGTCGAGTCCAGGAGTGAAGGTCTCCTTTGTTGCATTACAAGGTTTTGCCAGACCCAAAACAACCGGCCTAATGTTGTGTGTAAGCCAGCTTAGCGCAAAACAACAAAAGCTAGGGCCAGCAAAAGCCTATCGCATTCCTCCATCTTGAAAAAAAAGTGCCCACTCTCATGAGAAAATGGGGGTTAATTAGGTAGAAAATCCACCGCAAATTCCACACGGCAGCGGTTCAGACAGCTGAGAACAGAGAGGGCCTTCTTCTGCACCCGGGTCCACAAAGACATCAAGGCCCCTGGTTTAAAGGACGGGGTAAGTGAGGAACAAAGCTGGGGCCCAGGACTGTGATGACTACAGCTGGAAAAATGAGCCCAGGAGACACATCACAGCTCCTGGTGCCAGGTCTAGTCTTTCATCCCTCTCTCTCTCTCTCTCTCTCTCTCTCTCTGTGTCTGTCTGTCTGTCTCTCTCTCTCTCTCTCTCTCTCTCTCTCTCTCTGTCTGTCTCTCTCTCTCTCTGTCTCTCTCTCTCTCTCTCTCTGTCTCTCTCTGTCTCTCTCTGTCTCTCTCTCTCTCTCTCTCTCTCTCTCTCTCTCTCTCTCTCTCTCTCTCTGTCTCTCTCTGTCTCTCTCTGTCTCTGTCTCTCTCTCTCTCTCTCTCTTTCTCTCTCTCTCTCTCTCAGTGCCAGGTCTCCTTTTTGCTCTGTCTTTCTTTTCCTTTCCCCCAAAACGTCTCCCCCTTGCTCTGTCTGCCGGTCTGCCTCTCTCTCTCTTCTGCTGCCTCTGTGTTACTCCTATTTCTCTTGCAGTGCCATCTCTGTGCTTAGAGTCTCGCTAGATAAACTGGGAAAACAAATGGGAAAAGTGAACACATCAAAGCTCTTCCATGGATCAGTCTTGGATGGGCACTGACGGGCCAAGCACTCTGTATATCATCTTTCAACCACAAAGACAGAAATGAAAATTATTCTCATTTACCAGAGAAGCAACAGCAACACTGGGGAAAAACCCTCTGACGGCTACCACTGCTCTCTACGAATCTTCCAAGACTGACTCAGCAAACAATTACAGCATGATACTAGTGTCTCAACTCCAAATACACGATCAAAGATCCAGGATAACAAATATTTATCCACTTTAAACCAAAACAATTTACATTTTAATCGAGACAGATAGCCTGTACATCACAATGCTCCCGTAAGACTCTATATTGAATGATTTTGTTCCTTGTGATTGCCACTGGAGCTTACATGTAATGGTACAGTCAGCGAGTGCAGAGGAAGTCGCATTTGTTTATATTTATGTTTATATTTAAATTAGCAGACCCGTTTTTCCAAAACAACGTAGACTATATTTTAACCAAGGACCAAACGAAACACACCAGAGAGGTAGCTCAACCCTCCCTTCAGTATTCCCAGAGAAACTCCATACAGGGTTTCATGTTTGTTTGGGGGACAGGCTGCCCCTACTTTGTTTGTTTCCAGTTTTCAGAGCCTAGGCTGTCTACAGAGACCGGGTTTCTTTACAGTGGACTCACAGAATGGGCAGCTAGTGGGCTGTGAGGAGATAATTGCTGAATGTGACAAAAAATGGTATGGGCTTCAAAATGTGTCTGATCGCTGACCGAACCTTTAATGTGCATGTTTACATGTAAGATGATGAAAAACGATGTTGATGATAACGATGATGATTGTAAAACATGTATATATTTCCTTCAGAAGCAAAAAGAAAGAATCCATCAGAAATTGCTGTGGGAATAGCAAGTAGCTTAGTATGATGCTACATTTATAGGTTTTGTGTTTTTGGCTTCATTTACCCCTCTGTGTAACAATGCGTTTCAAAAGTCTCACCTATATTGCAATGAGTAGGAACCAGCAATTTCTTGGACATTAATCATTGTCCCATTTGAATGTGCCCTAAAAGACCCACAGAGACACATTAAGATCTTTATTACCGATCAGTAGGGGTTTACAGAGAGGCCAATTACTCATTGAAACGCTTCAAGTGCTCCATAAATGAACTGGCAGCATATGGACACCACACATCACACATGCTCCAGGATTTTCACTTTAACAAGTAGTATGAACATTATTTTAGTTTTTCACCTCTCTTTATCAATTAGCATAAAGTGATTCAAAGTAAAAGAGCTCTCGCACTCAAATTCTAAAATACTAATGAGTATGAATACTAATGAATACTAATGAGTTTACTGTCCCAAAATCCAATAACTGATCACTTAAGTGACAACAGTGAATTACATCAGAACTATTGTCTCCACTGACCATATGGCCACTGTGGTGGACACCATCTGAACAGGTCTTGTTATCCCTAATCAATAGACGTCCTGGTGTTTGACCCCTCAAAGGTTAACTAAGGACACCTTAGAACAATATATAATGGTTCCCATGGCGCCACATCACAACAACACATGTCAGATGGACCCTCCTATCCATGCTGCTCCTATGAATGAAATCTAAAACTAAGCACACCAGTCAAATGCTCATTCTCATCATTAAGTGTTCCTTTCTCCTCACTGAGCAGACCGCAGTGTTGGCTCGTGCCCTCGCCCTCCATTCATTTCGGAGGGTGCGAGAACCCTGTAACATATAACATGAGCCCATAAGACATAACAAGTGGGGCTTACGTTTTCACACAGCGATAATTGCTACCAGACTCTGTGCCTTCTGCTCGGTGCTCTAAGAGAGGGGGGATGAATCGACGTCTCTGGGCCCCTGGACTGAAAGCTGAACTGCTCGGCGAGAGCCGGCCTGCACTAAGCAAACAAAGCTTTTTAGCAGAGCTGGACAGGAGTCAAACTCATGCAGACGTTGGATGCGGGTCCACGTTCCACTGCCACAGAACAGCAGCATGTGCTTGCAATCTCCACAATAACAATCAGGTGAACCCACGTCACCGCCGTACACCTGGCACCCACTGGGCGCTGAGGTATGCCGAGTCCCGAGGGTAAATGGAACTCCATCGAGCCCAATTGAAATCAAACAATGAGCCTAAATCCCCTCTAATCAAGACATGGCACTGACCAGTTTGCACAACAAATTTACTTTGCTGAAACTGTGCTGACACTGGACTTCCTGGCCAAAGTAATTGTGGTCCTTGACCAAGCACAAAATAACCATTTACAACAGGAGGATTTGCCTAATTACACAGATAAAAAAGCTCATTTAGGTTTGATACACCTGTACATCTAGCATTTTTTCTGCTTCATTTAAACCTTCGTCCAAGTACTGTAGGCAAGCCGATTTAAACCATTAATATTGAACTGCTGACATATGCTTTAGAGAGAAAACACCCCTGTGATGCTATAAGTTCAGTAGCAATGAAACGTGGACTCGCAGCGGAGCGAGTGCTGTTACTATGGGGGTTTGTGTTTCCACGACAGAGTACTCTTTGTGCTGTGAGCAGCCCTCACCACAGCCATCCTGTGGCGGCGTGATGAGTTGCTGTATTTGCTCACTCTCTCCTCTGTCTCTCCTCAGGACTCCTGTGTGCCTTTGTGTGTGTGTGTGTGTGTGTGTGTTTGTGTGTGTGTGTGTGTGTGTGTCTCTCTCTCTCTCTCTGTGTGCATGTGTGTGTGTGTGTGTGTGTGTGTGTGTGTGTGGGGGGGGGGGGGGGGGGGGTGCATGTGTGTGTGTGTGTAAGAACTCTTTTAGTGGCCCAGCACACCCCTTGTATGTACTACTGCCCCACTTCTACCACAATAAAGCCACATTAGTGGGGGTTGGAGGGCACAGGGAGCCCTTGGAGACACAATGCCCGGGCAAGAAGACATTTTATGGGCTGCGTAAGGGGGGATTTTCTACTCTGTAAATCACACAGCATGAAAGCTTGGATGAACAAGTGTGGTCTTTCGCTCTCATTAGAGAATATTCACATGTTCAGAGTAAATTTACTCATGGCTGGCTTTAAAATATGGGTCAGCATGACTGCTTTTCACTGTGTGTGTGTGTGTGTGTGTGTGTGTGTGTGTGTGTGTGTGTGTGTGTGTGTGTGTGTGTGTGTGCGTGTGTGTGTGTGTGTTCAGTGAGTTGCATATGGGTAATAGCAAAAACACAAAAAAAAGGAGTTTATGGAGAAAATGGCCTGAGAAAATTGTAAAATATGTGGGAGATGGAGATAGAGGAGAGATGGAGAGGGGGAGGAGGTGCAGTGGATTTGCACTCCTGTGGTGCCAAAATGAGTGTGTGCATAGTGAGCAGAGAGCAGGTGTCTTCACAGCCAGAAGATTAAGTGGAGAAAGACAGGTCATGCCGGTGGCCTTTAAAGAATTAAATGAACACCACGGCGAGTGGTCTATAATGGCAGAAAGATAAGACTCTATTAGAGAAACATCAAACTCCATGCAAACTCATAACTCTCAGTCTCACACTCCAACTTAAAGTGAATGCAGCGACCTCCATCCACACATCAAACCAGATTATTATGTAAAAAAATATATAAAAACAATAACATAGAACTATTTTGTTTCTCTCTCTTTGTTTTGTTTCTCTTGAGTCTCTCTCAAATAGAAGTGGTACCGCGCGCGCGTAAATTATGTCATCGGTTCAAGAAAACAATCTGCCAGAAGCTTATTCTGCTTCCAGAGCGTTAACGTTGCTTATGTGAAATAGAAAAAATAGCTTTAATGTAAATATACACAATAAATAGCCTGCATTCATAATTGCGTAAATTGTGCTAATAAAAACAGCCAGTTTCATTCACTTGAAAAATTGCGTAATAAACATAAAAACGGCTTTTGGCAGCTGGCTACATCCTTCTCCACATGCGATCACCTTAGGTTTTGGGAACTGAATGTTTAATTGTCAACGCGTTAGTAACACCACAATTAGTTTAAAACAAAACTGTCTATACAACAAAAGTTACCAATAAATTAACGAATTGTACGAAGTAGCCTAGAGCGTTGTCGTAAGAGAATGACGGCTGACAGTATGATAACACTTTTGACTCACCAAAGGCGTATCCTTGAAAAGCTGTCGTAGTGACGTTTTTCCATCGACCATACGAAATACTTTTCTTTTGCGCATTGAGAGCTAAACTTTCGCGTGAAGTAACGTGTTTTTCCTTTGTTTAAGCTTAATTCTTCTGACTTACAGCTACGTCTTGTAACTCCGCTCGCGACGACAGTTGTGGAGAGTCACTCTGGCAGCATCCGTGCGGTTCAACCAGCACTGTGCTGGTGGAAACCACTCCCATGTGTTTCGGACCTGGCCGTCATTCGCTCCGTTTCCACCTTTTGAATTTGAACTAAAACTGAAGTTGTGCGCTGCCAATAAAAGGCACGTTTGGATTACCAGTGCTGCCCATGAGTAATGCTTTCAGGCCTCTTAACATTCAAAGACTTTTGCAGAAGTAAAAGGGGGCTTTCTGTCAGGCAAATACCATTAGAAGAGTTACCTCATGGCCCACACCTAAGCTGAATGGTTACAAATACAACCATTTATCCTGTTTAGATCTATTTGAGAAGAGGGGCATTCCAAACATCACAAGGAATTGAAGTTAAGAAATTATAGCTCATTATCTGGTAACCAGAGAAGCCTGATCTCAATTTCCCTCAGGCACTGTTCTTGTACTTTCTAATTGTGTCCACTTGTCTTTTCTCAAAAGCTACTTGATCTCTGGAAATGAGTTGCTTTAAACAATGCTGCTATTTGTTTATCTTTTGATACATTTATTCAGGTCTCCATTTGACAATGCAATTTTATCTCAAAGATAGAAACCCACTTCTGTTTTGGGACCACACCTTAACCTAATACCCCAGTAACAACAGCTTAGACTGAATACACTGTACATGAAAGGTGTAGTCCTACTACAAGTGTGTGGACTGAGTTGATGTTCGAATGTGTTTTTGTCTTGTATTTCATTCTTAGAAATCCCATGGAAATTGAACCACGTTCGGAACAACCTGACACCCCCACGACCTGCCCCATTCATGTATTAGGACTTGGAGAACTGATTTGTGATACTGGACCGATTTGTGTCTGTGTCCCATTTCTATGCACTAAACAAGTCCCTCAGGCTTTTTGTAATTGTCAGCCATGTTGATATGCCTTGCGCTGATGTCCCAGGTGAGATGCCCTTTCTTTGTCTCATTCTAGCACATTACATCTCCACAGCCTCCCTACGGTGCTAGCCACTGGCACAATCACAGACTCATCCCAGGGTGCTATTATTGGCCCACGTCCCACAGCAAGATTCCACTCTGTCCAAAGCTAATTTTTCTCCCCCTTCACCCGACCCAGTGTTAATGGCTTCAGCGATCAGTCAAACACTTAATCAGTGCCCGAGGGAAGAGGAAGAATTAAACCCAAACAGAATGAGAAATGTAATCATTTCACACTATATGAAACATGCAGACAGAGGGCATGAGGGACGGAGGCTGCCTGCAGCTGATGAAGCCAATGATTATTGTTATTATTCTGAGCTCTCTGCCGAGACAGAGAAAACATTGCCAGCATTATTGACAGAGAGGATCACGCTAGATTGAAGTTGCCTCAGCATTTCCAAGCATAATAATGACTTCAAGGGCAGTGTTTGTTTTCTTCTTGGGATGTCTTTGGTGTTGGTTCATCTCAAATGATGGTGGTAAAACACATAGAGTCAGAAAGATTTATTTATAGGTCGAGAGCACTTTGGTATGTTGCTGCCCTTTTTTAGAGTGCTGAAATTGAGTTAAGGACATGGGAATGAAAAGTCTCTTTGTTGCCGATGCTTTGTGTTTTTACAGGCACTCTCTGGTGGTGAAGCATAGCTCCTGACCACAGGCGTACACCATGGAATGTCCAACACTGTCATTTGAGCATTATCCAGCCGGTCCTTGGTCAGATTTCAGAGGATCAAACATTGCGTTCCTCCAGCAGGCACAAAGAGTGCCGTGTCCTTACAGCTGAGGCCGTATGGGTAGCCATTGGCTTAAAAAGTATGGCGCACCATCAGGACTACATTTTTGAGGTCATCTGCAACCACACGCATGAAAATACAACAATAGGTGGTCGGAATGATCTTCTAGATCTGACAAAAAGAACTGATTCAGGAAAGAAAAGACACTCACAAAGAGCCCTTGAGAGAAAATACACTCACAGCATAAACTACACAAATCAGAAACATACACAAATCAGAAACATACACATGTATACACACATATACACATACACACAGAAGTGTCACTACCACCAGCCACCCAAACTCACACATACACTGTAGCACCACATACCACTTACAAAAGTCATGAAAAGTTTCATGGCAAACATTATAAAACTCAGACCGACAGTCTAGCCAAAGACCTTACTGTATATACATGCACATGTGACTGTATATACATGCACATGTGTTATGTACTTGCATGATAGAAACCAGCAATGGTGTGGTCTCAGTGAGTGCATGTTAGTCCTCTTTGACCATTACCTGTCATGCATGAGTGAAGCAAGAAGGTCCGAGCTGGAGCTCTGTCCATTAAAGGTGATGTTTACAGTGCTCTGCTAGGCACACTCGAACGGAGGGGTTACTCATCCGGAAGGCAGATATGCCAAATCCCCACTCTCTTTAATACCATTATCACATGACATGGGTGAAAAGGGACTTTTCTTTCTTGAAAATGCTTACCAGTCATGTACTCCCTGGTCTTCATGATATGAGAGAGATCATGTTGGAAGCAGCTGGTGATATAATTGGATTTGGAAATGAAATTGGACGCATTTCAACTTTAGACTTGTTTTCTTTACTGGCTGGATGCCAGTGGTGTATTTAACTGAAATAGGTACATTAAGGAGTGTTGGTCAATTAAATCATATGGCGTTTGGAGACTGTACAGTACAACGGGCCAGAAGCCATTCCAATGGATACCGTGTCCCTCCTGAATTACTGAAGCTAAGCAGGTGTGGCCTTCGTTAGTACTTTGATGGGAGACCTACTTGGAAAGTTGCTGCTGGAAGTGATGTTGGTGGGTGGCCAATAGGTGGCACTCTTCCCTTTGGCCAAAAATCGATTCCTATGCCCCACTGTAGTGAAGGGGACACTGTACTGCAGGAGATGCCATCTTTTGGATGAGACTTAAACCGAGGTCCTGACTTACTGTGGTCATTAAAGATCCCATGGCACTTATCGCAAAGAGTAGGGGGTACCCCGGTGTCCTAGCCTGATGAGCCAGACCTACATCTCAAAATGTTGGGTCAGGGAACATACCATTGGCAGGGCTCAATCCAAGGGGCGGGATAAACGGTTGTCTTTCAAAGTCCCTCTGCACGCAATAGGATAGCACTACAACCCATGCGTTTTGCCACCAGCAGAGCTAGTTCGTAGATCAATCTTTTGTCGTATCCGGTCACGGCCAATGCCGATTCAAAAGACTGCTGTTTGCCAGCAGCAGCCATCTTCGTTTTCAAGTAGCAGGGAATTCATGCAGAACCGTCGCAACTCTGTCATCATGTTAAGCCCGCCCACTGACTCTATACACGATGTGATTGGCCTGACCGAAGTTTGGTTTTTCCAACTCACAAGCCAACGGAGAGTTGCTAGACGACCCTGGCTGCAAATGACAATTTCTGCTGCTAGGGTGTGTCTGGATTTCGAGGCTACTGATGTCCTAGCTAAATACCCAACATGGCTCATTCAATCTGGCCCCCTAATCATCCCCCATTGGCTCATTCATTCATTCACTCCCTCACTCTCCACCTCCAGCTGGTGTGTGGTGAGCGTTCTGGTGCATAATGGCTGCTGTGCTACACATTGGTGGTGGTTAGTGAGGTTCCTCCATTCTGAGAAGTGCTTTAAGTGTCTAGAAAAGTGCTAAATGCAATGTGTTATTGTAGAGGTCCAAGATTAAGTACATGGGTGCAAGAGGTCTGAAAATGTGCAAAGGTGAAGACAAAACAGTGAAGGCGATGCTTCCTAGTTGAAAGAGAATGTGCCATCTGTGTTGATATTAAACATTCACTGGATACAGTCATATTATTTGGACCACACATGCACTCATGCAAACGAGCAAGTGTGAGCTTGCCCATTCAGATTTATGAAGTGTTTGACAGAGCTCTGTCATTAGTATTAAGCTCAGGCCCTCAACACCACCCACTAGCGGTCTACACTGTCAGCTTGTCCTTGCTGAACTCGAGCCTCTTGTCTGAACTCTCATCCCTGCAGTTCTCCATTATCCTTTGGCCTAAAGCTGACCTGATCCAGACGTGACCATGAAACGTCTGCGCTTGCGTGTGTTGATGCTGAGTCTTAGCAAGCTGAAGGATCTAAGAATCAACGATACCTCAGTCACTTACCGCTCTACAGCAGTAAGATCACCTTTTTTGAGACTGCGAGTGTATGTCAAACCATCAGGAGTACATAGGTAGTTTAACAGCAGTGATTTTGGATTAACTGTTCACCCTTAAAACTGTACAAGAGAAAAAAACAGAGCAGCAACTTAGCATTGTCATTGGGATCAACTAATGGCCTCCTCACACCAAACAATTTTGACAAGATATTGGAAAGATTCTTGACTAATTCTTTAACTAACGCCCTACATTCAAGGTTCACTCAAAAGACTCCAATCTTTCAAGAATCTTTCCCAAATCTTGTCTAAGTTGTTCAGGGTAAGGACATCATAAGAAAAAAACAGTCCATTGGCTTGAACGCAAGGGACAGCCTGTGCAGCTGAGGATCAGCTGAAGATGAAGTCAAATGGCGCGCCCTAGTGAGCAGTCCCTGCACCCACAACCTCATCCCTCATTATCATCTGAATGACCGTCAGGTTTGGGGGTTGACGGGGAGTCCACTGCCTCCAAAAAACTTCTTTGTATCATCAAACAAAGAAAAGCAACAGATGGCTGGATATCATCTGAATGTTTGAGACATCTCCATTCATGAAAAGATTTGGATAGTTTTTGTGTTGTATGCATGTTCAAATGCAAGATGCCTTTAATTAAATAGTTACTGCAGATGGTTAGCTTAAACAATTTGCCGTCTTGATGTATAGATTCGCTACACTGTGTTGGCATCCAACAGGGATCAGTCAGCAGAGTGAAAGAGTTGAAAAGGCTGAGTAGACATGGAAAAAAAATTAAATGAAAGTGAAATGAAGTTGTTGGCTCAGTTCAAATGGAAAGTAAGTAATTTATTTCCTTCCCATTCTGTGTACACTTAATACATATTAAAATCAAAAGAAACAAACAATGTACAGAGAAGGCAATATATACAACATCCAGGACATTTATATATAGTGATTGAAAACATATAACATATGTGCAATGTTTAAAAGACTCCTCAAGTTAAAATTTAAGATGTTTCTGAATATTTAAACGGAGAACATTTCCTATTAATTTCACCAACACCATACTGTATGCCTTATACACAACACTGGACTTGAGGAGTCCCAGATGATGTATGTCTAAGACACTCCCTAACCATAGTGAGAACATATTTACTTTGTATGTCTGATGCATCTTCAAACATGTAAATATATGTCAAAAACAAATAACTTCAGCCAAAACGAAACACAGTGGAATAACAAACTGATCATCCAGTACAAATACCAAACTATTTTGATACAGGGACTGGTCAAATGTTTTTCAGTGTGCATGTGTGCACACAGAAACTCTACATAAGTGTGTTTAAAAGTGGGGTTAAAAAAACCCTGCAGGAACGGCCTGCCTTCACACCCACGGCACGTTACAATACCATATGGGAAAAAAAGACTTGTTGTCCGAAACATCTCGACCGGACATCTGCAATCCCAAAGTGTATGGCAGAGCACAGAGACCACTCTAAACACTGGGTCTCTTCAGCCACACTTCTAAGCTCCAGGCAGAGGATTCAACCCAAACTATAGATCACTTTTTAACCACCAGTCCCACCATAGCACACGCTAACACTTCTCCAATCCAGTGGTGGGGCAAACGCATGCCAGACTGACAGTCTAGCATTCTCAGCACCAGTCAGACTTGCTTCTTCACCTTTTTTCAGTGGGACTCATTTGCTGAGAACCTCAAACATCGCTCCAAAGACGGCTCACACGCTGGTCTCTGCGTAGTAGGGCGTGGGGGTGCTGCTGGCCGTGGGGGTGCAGGTCTGGGTGGGCTCCTGTGCTGGTCCTGCTCCTGTGGTGCTCTGGCACTGCCCTGGTGGCTGGTTGCATTGGGCAATGTCCTGGAGAAGCAGCACGTTGGCCTCTTTCCACTCGCGATACTTGTAGGCACTTAGGCAGGGGTCAGCTAGCACCTGTTCTATACAGAGTAGATCTGCTTCTTTAGACTGAAATGGGGAGGAGGGAGGGGGAAGGAGAGAAAGAATAGGTTCATCAGATTGTACAGCATGGCATGAGCTGCTGTTTATACAGGATACACTGGTATCCACTAGGAAGATACTGGTCACAGTTGAGACTTCATCATTTAGTCAGTGATCAACTAGTCACAACAGAACAGACCTAATCATAGATGGCAAGAATCCTTTACTACCTAAGGAAAAACATCCATGTTATCCCGCTTTCCCTCTCCCCTCAGTCTAAACACACACACACACACACACACACACCTTCAAAGTGCTGTTGAGAGTCCTGACATAATGCAGCTTCTCGTTGACGGCCTCGTCCTGGCAGCGTTTGATGAAGGAGGCCCTGTAGTCGCGTTTGGAGGCGGGCTGCAGGTGGCCCGTCGGGGAAAGACGCGCCTGCTTTAGGTGCAGGTACAGCTGCTCCATCTCATCTGCACATGCACCAGAGGGCAAAGAGGCAAGTCAGTACATGTGTACAACAAATGGAACGTTCTTGAATGTGAGGGTGTCAAACTAATCAGAGAAGAGGAACACCTACGTCACTGACTAATGCGGACATTGACTAAAGCATTGCTGCGCCCGCCCCCCCAAAAAAAAAAAAAAAAAAAAAAATCAGCTGTCACAGAGATAAACCAGGAAATAATCACATTTAAGGAGCTGGGATCAGATCATTTTTACTTTAAAAAAAGTAAACCAATAAACTCAAACCGATTAATCAGTTATCAAACATTTGGTAATCGATTCATCTGGGAGCTCTACAACCCACAAGCAATGTTGCTAATAATATTACGTCGGCCACCAATGACCGATGAAACCGGAACGACCGATACTGAACGTGCAGTAGGTAAAGGGAAGTGGTCCCACACAGTGGCAAACTGAGCGACTAGTCTTCTGTTCATGCGAATATGTGGTGGAGTGTGGTCGACCATTTCTGGAGCGCAGAGCTCAGAGCTCAGCGAAAGCAACAAGTCTGCACCGTGGCAACACTAGGGCGTCAGGTGCAAAATGTCCCAGAGACTTCACACTTCACATCACATATGCAGAACAGACCCATTATCACCTTCTCAAAAACATGTGAACATGCATGCACTGCTGCTGCAACTGGTTCACAACCTTTGTTGGAATGGTCACTTGACAAAAAGAAAAACTGACTGAGATGACCAAGTACAGCCACTCTTGGATTTAATGCCCCATCCTTTGCTCAGTGAGCTGAGGAAGGAATTAACATTATATTCTCACTGCCAAAGTTCCTCTCAGTTTCAGTTTGAGAAGGTCTTCACAGGTGTGTGAGGTTTTGAACACTTTTGTCACCTAGAAGCTGCAGGCGATAATCTGCGTCCCATTTCAAACCTCATTTGAATGGTGCATTAACATACTATCAAACCCCATAAAGAGAAATAGATTTATTCTTTTGCACACATAATGCATCCACATTTGCAAACCCATGAAAAAGATGTATGCTTCTTGGTTCCTAAAATGCAACATCTTACAGCTCCAACCGTCTCATTTATCAGTCAATCAGTAGTGTTCTCAAGTTCAGCAGCAGGTCTGGGGCCACTTCAGAAGACTGAACCCAGGACAGGACCAGAGCGCACAGATCATTTTAAAGTAGCAGAAGATGCACGCACATCCAACTTAGTATAGGTGCAGGGTAAAGTAGATCCGTGAAATAAAGAAAAAAGTACATGAAAGTACTCAAATCCCAAAGGGGAATAACTAGTGACTTGTGTGACTAGTTATTCCCCTTTGGGATTTGAGTTCAAGAAAATAATACGCAAGCACTGGCATATAGTGGAGTCTGATCCTAAACTGAAAAATATTTACAGAGAGCCACCTAGACTGGTTTTCAGACGTCCACTCAATATTAGAGAGCAGGTAGTGAGGGCCCATATTCCTGTTAGTACATCCCAGATGGTAACTACACATGTGGGGGGTGGGCGCAGTGTGTACACACCACAAGATGCCAAACAAACACAATGGTGCTAGAAGTGACGAACGTTTTGATGCGACAGCGTCTTCATCAGAGTCAAGTTTTAAAGAACCGACGGCCTAGAGCCTGTGTGTCACCCATTTCATTGCAACTGTGAACCATTTATTTGCCCTCTCCTTAACATGGAGAAACTCACCCTCTCCAGTGCAGGGATGCTGCTGCTGCTGCTGCTGCGGAGGTCCATCTTCCTCCCTCTGGGGGAGGGTGAGGGCAGGCAGCCCAGTAAAGCTGACCTCCAGCCAGGACTCGCTCTGGGCTGTGGCGGTCGCCTCGGAGGTCTGGGGGGAGGTGGAGGAGGAGGAGGGGGTGCTGAGTGGCGCCGGGGGGTGATACGGCGAGGAGGAGCAGCGCGGAGGCGGGAGCTCGTCCTGGTGGCCACACGGGGGGGGGGGGGGGGGGGGTCAGTCTCATCAATAATCAAATCACATAATCACATAAACATGGTATGTGCTGCAGTGTGTCGCTGCCCGACGGGAGTCGTGCCTGTGTCATTTGACGACCGTCACGTTAGCTACAAGAGTAGGCGATAACCCAAGGTGGTGGAGCGAACTCCTACAGGGCAGTATTTCTACAGAAAACAAATCACTTCAGCTTTTGTGCCCTTATGTTTAGTTAAAGTCAGCACAAAATCAGTACTATTAAATCTAAAAAGTGAGTTTTTGTAACCAAAAAACACGTCTGAGCAGGCGTGACTCACATTGAGCAGCGACTCATATTGAGCAGCGACGCAGTGTAATGCACCTCCCAACAATAACAAAAGGCTGACAAAGATGTTTGCATCCTTTGGCTATGGGCGGTGAGGACCTCATCGTTTTTGAAGAGATTCAAGAAAGATTTCTCACTGGTTACTACAACTTGTGAGCTGCAGACCCAGATAGAGTCTTGAAAAATAAACCTGACTAATAATACATTACAGTAAAAATGATCTTAACCCTTAAAGGTGTAGGTTTTTGAACATTCTAAGTTCCGCACAATTGAAGGTTCTAAAATTCTATGTTGAATTCAATGAACCCAGATATTCTTTAGAACGTTCATTTCTCAACATTCCCATCACACCGGTGTGACGATACTCCTTTAAGGGTTAATGACCGCATTTTTTAAATGTCAGGGCAGCCAGCTTCACTATACTAACACTGCTGCTCCGAGAAGCACTTTGAGAAGCCAACTGACATTTAGTATTTGGATATGACATACAATTGCTGCTTATATTCTGTCCCTAGATATAGCACAGCTAAATTGAACAGTGTAAGATATGCGAGACCTCCCCTAAAACCAGAACTCAAGCAAGAACACAACCAAGACTCAAGACTAATGCCTATCTGCCACACTGTGGTTTACTGCAATCTGGCATGCAAATAGAAACACTTCCTGCTGACAGACTTGCCGCAAGTGTTTGTGTCAAAGAGCAAGACATTATCTGCTGACCGTCAGCACGTGGGAAAACTAGTGCTTGCCAAATCGGTCTTCAGCTCACATTAATACTGCTAGCAGTCAACTCCTCTGTGTAAGGCTGGCAGGCCACCTCTACCGAGTCGGTCTCCTCATGGTCACTTGCTTCACTGTAGCAACCTAGACACACACACACACACACAGGTAATAATGTGCAGTATAAGGGCAGGGATTTAACTAGACTCTACCATTTACTGCACTGAACATGTGATGTTCCATCACTGATCTGGGTATCAAAGCAGCACAGTTACTACAAGAAATCCCACACACCATCAACTTCATCTTCACTGGCTGGAGTTGGACTCCTGTGCATGGAGGCCTCCTTGAACGCACTCAACCACCTGCGGCAGGAAGAGCAACTTCAGATAGCAGGCCTCAGATTGACTGGATCCAAGACCAAAACATGTTTTATTTCAACACACAAGACAAAACAAAATCCGTTTGCTTTAATCAAATGGATGTGTTGACTAGGATGATGTTGCCAAATGGATACAAATCGCTGCGCTAATACCATTTGGTTATAAGCAGCAAACAATGCTTTTCATGTTAAAGACACCTTGGTTATCAATTCTTATTTCTTTCTTATTATGCTTAGAAACATGCTAGTGTAGTCACTGTGATGAATCAATATTTTCGAGTTTGAATCGTAACTGCAGCCCCACACAGAAAAAAAGGGAAATGACTGTGCGCACAACACGTGGTTTCCTGTTCACAGATGTTCCTGTGCCTTTCACAGCACCGGTCTTTCACACTTACTTGTTCATGTCTTTGATGCTCTCCGCTGCAAAGTAGAGTGTCATGACCTGAGGATGGCTGGCCTTCATGGCACTGGGAGGCAAACAGACAAACAGCAGAAGAGCAAAAATCCAAAAGCAACAGAGGTGAGAATCACAGCTACCTAGAATCCCTCCACATAAAAATGGGCGTTGCATTCATTAATGTTCATAAATAGACACCATTATAGACACCACTAGCTCTGTTACTGGTGCTGTGTGTCTTGGGTGCACAGGGAAGTCTCATGAGTGCAGCGATGCTCAAGAGTACATGTTCACCCCCGACCATTTCCTCTCGGTGGGGGAGGAGTTGACAGCATGCTATTAAGGGGAGCTGAGCTGTGCGGTGAGAGGCAGTGCTTAAGGCCTTCCCTGCACGCATCACGCTTGATTGCCAACGCTGCAAGCACCCAGATATCAGCATAGGCATCGAACAGTCCTAAATTTATATGTTAGCTTGTTCATCGAAGAGGTTGTCTGGTAGGATGCATGCTAAAACAATTACTTTTGAAAGCACGTATATATGAGCAGCTGCCATCATAATTACTCAGTGCAAACAAGAAAGAAACGGAAGCAGGAAAAAGAAAAAAAATCTCTGTGTTTGTGTCTGTATGTCTTATGTCATGCTCACCTTCTGCAGCTCATTAGTTTTGTGGTTGACCACAATATCACTTATAATGCCTCCAAACCGAGATCAAAAAGAAAGAATACAGAGAAATCAAAAGCTTACTTCTTCTTCTTGTGTTCTAAGGCCCGTTCCACAGTGAACTCTCTTAGGTTGATGTATCCCTCTGCTTTCTCTGCCTGCAAAGACAAGACGCAATAAGGGATGTAAGGAATTCAGCAAACAGTTAAAGCCGTTGCTGGACACAACACATCATATACAAGTCTATGTATGGCAAATCTGCAAGTCTGTATCAACATGTTCATTTGGGGAACTTCTTATCTTAGCTTGGGGAGTATAGTTGAGTAAGGTTCTTTATTATTATTATCACACACACACACACACACACTTCAGTGAACAGTGACATCTATCTTCTGCATTTGAGTAGGGGACCATAGGGGAGCACGATAATAGAATAACACCATTTCAAAAGAACTTCTAGGGAAATTCAGGGACGTAAGCTACTGGAACTATGATACCAGATCCTCTTCAGCTCCACAAATAGATTAGCTTCAGCAACAAAATGAACGAACCGGACTTCTTCTTTCGTAAATGAATCTGTGGTGTAAATATGCTTCTCCTTTATCCCGGGGAACAGAGTAGTGCAACACAGTTGACCTCCAGGAAACCACTCACCAATTCGGTGGCATACCAGTACAGGGAGTTTTTCTTCAGCACAAACCAATACTTCTTCCATCGGGTGCCGAGAAAGCCCTTGCCGTCCTTCTTCTTGTGAAGCCACCCACTGCAGTCCCCCTGCCCGAGATCCTTCACAGACACTTTACGACGACTCATCCCAGCATTACCTTCAGGGCCAAACACCAACAAGCAGGTGAAGGGTCATGCAGGTGCTTGCACGAAGGGTGAGTGTACGTACACAGACACAGAAACGCCAAACCACAATAAACACAGTAAAGAACAGTAGAACCATCACACAAATAACTACGCCGCTGGTCAGTTCGGCTTCCTAATTGATACATAGTACATCGAGAAAACAGTAAACAACCAGGTGCATTTGAGGAAGACCACAATAGAAAAAAAGTGACTGCATTGCAGACAATGTAATAATAAGCCTACTAGAGGACACATATAAGTGACTGTCTTACCCCGAGGATTGAGCCGGCAGCTGCGATGCACTGAGCCCTCCAGGTTGAGAGTGCGGAGAGAGCAGAGGAGGACAGAGAGAGAGAGAGAGAGAGAGAGAGAGAGAGAGAGAGAGAGAGAGAGAGAGAGGGGAACAGTGTGAATGACAGCTCAAGCAGAGCTCAGCCATCAGCCAGCCACCGCACATGCAAAGCACAGACTAACACACTGCAGCTCACACACACACAGTGTACAGTCACAAAGACCTCTTCCTTCTCTCTCTCTGTGTCTCTCTCACACACACACACACATTTTCTGTATGTCTGTGTTGTCTCTTTCTGGCTTTACTCTCTCACAATTTCTGTCAAAACACAAAACCACTTTTTATGTAAAATATTTGAGTGAAACATCCTGTCTCATGGTTATTCTTTTTGCACAATTCTTTCACTTTGCTAACCCACAGAGTCCTGTTTAGAACTCTGATCAACATGGCACAAGAAAACTGATTGGAACACCAGGGTGGCCTACAATGTAATCACTGATAGCACCATTTGAACGTCACTACAGATTAGCCCTACTCTAATCTTAATATTTACATCATTTTATAATCTCTTTCTCAGAATGCATTACAAGCATTGTTGCAATACATTGAGTTTTACAGAGGAAATGACACAGCCACCAGACCACAGGGGTAAAGAGTGACACACTTACATTACACTTACTGTTACTGGTCTTACATGACGAGCCTCCCGAGGTTTCTCCTTCGATGGGGAGACAACCTTGAAAACAGACAAAACTTAGATTTTTAAAAAGCAGGTTGATTTGGAAAGGTTTATGTTAACATACGCTACTGTGAATGCATGATGGTCCTGCAGTTAATAGATGGAATGACCACTTAATAACAAATGTAGGCCTACAAAATACGCTTGTGGACGCCATGGCAAGATGCGCGTTGGGTAAATCTCTGTCGTCTCCAACAACCACAATTACCTGCAGGAAATATTTTAGAGTGTAGATATCGTAGTTCATGATGTTGCGTAGCCTTCGATTAAAATTGACGGCCGACATTTTCGCATTTATCTTCAGGAGAAATGAAGTCGAATCGTTGGGTCAAATTAACACACACCTGCCAATTAATGCTGTTTCCTGTTTGTGTGCTTAGCAGCACGTGGTGGACAGTGGGTAGGCCTACTGTTGGCAAGTAGAGTAATTAGAGCTGCCAACTTCAGAGATTTCAGCGGGACCGTTAAGGTGGGTGAGATTTGTACAGGTGCCCAGCGGGCACCATGATGTCAATTTGATGTCAAGAATTAGTTAAGGTTTTGACCACCATGTTGAGCATTTATAATTTCATACTATTTTAGCATTAGGCCTAGGCCTTGTGGTTGTAAACATAGATATTAGAAAGCTAGATACCGCATTGGGTCCAAAACGTACGTAGGCCTAAATAGTGACGCCATTTATGGTGGGGCAACAATCACTGGAGGGCATGTGACTCTGACTGCAAATCAGACAGGTGCAGGGATGGATTACTGCACGGGCCTACCGGGCCCAGACCCAGGGGCCCAAGGGGTCAGGGGGCCCTGAAGCCCAAGCCTTTGCATGGAATCATTGCCTCAATATCAACAAATCAGGATGGAGGCTATGAATCTGATTGAATTAAGTATTGTCTAGCTTTCTAATATCTATTGTTGTAAAGAGGTCCTACCCCAAACCATATATTTCTATTTTTAAAAAAATGAAAATAAATACATTTAAAATTTGCGCATTTGCGATAGTCACCTGCATTAGGCTATAATTTACACTGTTTAGTTGCATTTAGGGTTTAAACATTAAAATAGTCTAGGGCCTTGGCTACACGAGATCATTTATTATCAATAAAGTGTTGTTTACTTGCATTAAGTTATATGGTGGCTTTCAGCATCAAATTATCAACAACCTGACAAAATCAGGCTGACATGCATGTCACAAGGTGAACACTGTTTCTAGTCTCCAGGCAGCCAGGTTCGTGAACGAGTCAATGGTACAGCCTCGCTTTTTATTCACCAGCAGGTGGCGCTGCTGACCGGCGCTGATACGGCTGTTATAGAAACTATGAAACAGACCCACATTGGGCAAACATAGTATGAGCATGTCAGAACGTCATGATAAATGAGAAACCTAACAACATGTGCTTAGTGTTAAAACAAATCTAGATTCTAAAAGTTTTATAAATGATTACTGAATATGAATGCTACTCAAATGAAAAGGTGTGTGTGTAATCTCAAGTTACTAAATTTGTCATTCATTAGTTTTTATATTGAACAATACACAGAACTATTTACATTGTACAGTGAGAAAATCTCTCTATGCACCTCCTGGATATGAACTCTAAACTCTGCAAAGCAGACAGACATGTAGACCACACAATCCAGACACACACAGGGCCGTAAAACAAATGAAGTGGAAGTTTTTTACGAATCACTGACAAATAGAAATATAAGAGATATACCAAGTGCATATCAAATTCTGTAAATCTGACGTAAATCTGGCGAAACACATTGCATTACACAGAAATGTGCTACCCTTAACTGTTGCTGTGGTGCTGTAAACATGACCTCTTGCTGCAAGTCACTCTGGATAAAAAGCGTCTGCTATGTGAATAAATGTAAATGTAAACTAAATGTCTTCGCTTTCCTGACAGATGACAAATTTACTGTAAGGCTTTGCCAGTTTGAAGAGAAAATAAATCAGTCTACAAAACTACACACTTAACAAAACTACAAACAACAATCTACAAAACTATATACATAATTACATGTTATGTTCATTTTAAGTGTTACATATCAGGCTGAACCATGAAAATCAGTTTTGGACTACAGTAAGTATAAGTATACATGTATATACTCTTTTGATCCTGTGAGGGAAATTTGGTCTCTGCATTTATCCCAATCCGTGAATTAGTGAAACACACTGCACACAGTGAACACACAGTGAGGTGAAGCACACACTAATCCCGGTGCAGTGAGCTGCCTGCAACAACAGCGGCGCTCGGGGAGCAGTGAGGGGTTAGGTGCCTTGCTCAAGGGCACTTCAGCCGTGGTCTACCGGTTGGGGTTCGAACAAGCAACCCTCCGGTTACAAGTCTGAAGCGCTAACCAGTAGGCCACGGCTGCCCCAGTATTCACATTCAACACAAGAGAAATTACAGTTAATTGCAACTTTAATAAAATATTGTTGAGATGATCACATATCAACAAAACATTTACATAACCGTAGCAAACAAATCCTGTGTTCAAAATAGTAAAGTTTAGCTTATGAAAGCTTATGAAGCCTTAAAACGTGCTCCTGTAGCGATTAGAATGGTTTTGTCTTGCATAGAGCTCTCTATTACACCACATACAATTACACCATTTATTAGCAGCAAAACTGAATTTGTTCTGCATCAATGATGTCCAAGTGAATGATTTTAAGTATTTAAGTTAAGTGTGTTCCTCCTCCTGTGGTTCTCCAGGTGGTAATGCTTGTAAATAGTAGCATTTACGTTATGTGATGTATGTGGTATATAATCTATATGATGATGATGGTATGAAGCAGTGGTGCACCAATAGTGTTGATTTGGATGTCTCAGGGCTTCAACGAAGGCCCACAGCCTGAGTTTTAATTAAGCATACAGCAATTGCATACTCTTTTTGTAATGTTATACATTTTTGTCAGTGTTTGTCTCAGTCTTTCACACGGACATACTTGCAAACACACACACACACACACACACACACACACACACACACACAGAGAAATACTGATAACACAGTGGACACTGAATTATCACACTATAACAATGCCCTTGATAAAATATATTTTTTTGTAAATAAGAGTTGTATGTTATTAGCATCACAAAGATCTATTCTCTTTCCAACCAAGTGTAACAGAAAATATCAAGCAAAGATATCATGTGAAAAGTAGCATTTGCAAGATGTAAAAAGTGAACAAGGATTTTACAAACAAATTATTCAATAATGCCAAAATGAAAAATCTATACACATAAAAATGCTTATGACCAATTAAATAACTTAAGTTATACACAAGTGAGCTACCTAATGACTTCTACCGACAAAACATACATGGAAATGTTTCCTAGACCTGAGCTGAACATCATATGACATTCACTGTTTTCCAACAAACAGTGTATATTCAGCTATACACTAAAAATAGTTGTAACTTAGAAGAAACAACAACATAGCTTCATAAGATTCACACATTGATGAATTAAAATGGAACATGAAACATATGTAAAGCAACAAGTCCTGTTTCCATATGGATCGTTATTTTTTATAAAGCAGCAAATGGAGGTTTGCACCAGATAGTCTTTGGGTGCTGGGATTTCAAACAAGGCTGACAGGTTCAAGATTCCATGAACATCCTGAACTAACACTCCAGATCACTCAGGGAAGTGAGAGGCGGATCAAAGGCACTGGCGATGTGGCCTCAACACACACCAACAAACTCACGTAGTAGAGTGTGTTACAGTCCACACTCACACACACATACACATGGACACACACGCAGCAGCTGTGGGAATCAGTCATACGCATAGAGACTTGTTCACATACGCATGCGTGCGCACGCACACACACACACACACACACACACACACAAGCCATGGGAATCAGTCACACACCCACACTCCCTCACTCACTCACTCACCCACACACTTCCTCCCTCTCCCTCTCTCTAGGTCATTTGCTCTCCCACACCCGCGTAATCAGTGTGTCAGCAGCTTGAGCCGGGCGATCCAGCTGCTCAGCAGTGAGGGTTCGCCGGACGACGATGACGACGACGGCGCGGGCTTCTGCTTGGGCGCCTTCTTGGCCAACGCCTCCTGGTAGGGGATGGTGGCGCTGTTGTGCAGGTCGGCGTTGATGAAGCACTGGCTGCCGCGGATGTGGTCCACGCCACGCGTCAGCTGACGCTCGCGCGCCGCCGGCCGGTAGGGCAGCGGGAAGCATGGCGCCTCCTCTGAGATGGTGGGGATGCGCTCGTTGCTAAGGTACCGGTGCACAGGGCTCTCACCTGGGGAGAGGGGAGCAGGTGTATTAGCATACAAGTTACATATACGTTTAGGTAGAGTGGATTGAAGTATATGTGTGTGTGTCTCAGCTACACTTTACTAATGCTACTGAACAGGGAGGGAAAAGGAGTAGTGAGTGCAAATAGATGAATTATGGATTCTTGTGAATAATTCTAACTATACAGGTGCAAGCATTACGCCTATTACACAGAAAAATACTCACACCTGGAAACACCACACCCTGAAACTGAATTGTCTAACTAAATTGTCCTTAGCCTCGGGCTTACTTTACTGGCGTTAACAAACAAATTTAAGACTCACACACACGCACACTCTAACCACTAATTCCCTGCCGACTGCTGTGTGCGTCGTGCTGTGCGTCGTGGCGTGTGTAATTAGCCTAGCTGATGGCAGCAGAGATTAGCTGGGGCTCTGCTTGGGTTTGGGGTGAAACTGCAGCTTCATATAGGCGAGAAAGAGGGGGGGGGTGGAGAGGGAGAGAGAGAGAGAGAGAGAGATGCAGAGACACTAGATTTAGCAACACTGTACTCAAACAGTCATGCTAAGCACCTTTGAAATTGAGAGAGAGTGGGAGAAAGCTAGAGACGCTAGTGAGAGAGAGACGCTGGAGAAACTAGCTTTGGCAACACTGTACACAAACAGTCATGCTAATAAAGCAACTTTGAATTTGAATTCGAGAGCAAGAGGGAGAGAGAGATGCTGGAGAGAGAGAGTGCGAGACGCTGAAGAGAGATGCACTCACCTGTCCTGCCCTGGGGCCACAGCCTGGAGGGCGAGTCAGACAGACCCAGGCAAGTGTCTACAGGCATGGACACCGGCCGAGGCTTCCCTGTGAGGAGAGAGAGAGAGAGAGAGAGAGAGAGAGAGAGATTTAGTGGTGAAGCTGTAAGCTGTGAGCACAGAACATCTGCCTGACCTTTATGACACTCGCTAGTGCGCTCACAAAATCTTAGCCTATAACACCAAGCAGAATTTACAGCTGACAGTGGAAAATACTTAAGACTCCATTACATGGTCATGTCCTGTGCTGTCGAAACATTACTAGCAGCTGGAATATGGTGTATGCAAATCACAGTACGTATATATATATATATATATATATATATATATATATATATATATATATCATGAAACATTTTGTTTGGTACATTGATTCAGTTTTGTTTACATAGAGGACAAACAAACTGCATCAAACATTATTCCAGTGGGCACAGGACCTGGCAAAGCCTTCTGGTTAGACGCTGTTGCAACACAAGAGCTTTGAGTCCCTAATTAGGGGTCCGCCAACACGCCGCTACTTCAGAGCCTCTCAAAGTCCTCATATTTCGCTCTTATAACACCAGCTTCATGCATGTTTTGACCAACACATTTCCATAAGTTTTCCATATCAATCAGAATATTTTATTCCCGTGCATCAGAAATGCTGATAAAACAATGCATGCCCAATCAGAAGTCCATGTCTAAATTTGGAAAAAAAAGTGTTTACCTAACTAGTAAATGTAAATTCAAAGTAATGCACAGGAGAGGAAGTCCAGTATAACTGTGTACCTCCCTAAAGCAATGTTGTGGTCTTGCCCTACCAGTTCAGTAAGTAAACAGTCAGACTGATACTTCAGTTGCAGACAGACACCACGTAGACTGAGGTTTTTGTGTGAGGACCGGAGCAGACTGGATGTGTTTGGGCTGGACTGGGTTTGGGGCCAGGGGCAAGGAGCACTGACCTCTGGAGGACGTCCGCTGCCTCATGCGGGCCTGGGGCATGGGAAGCTCCATGGGGCTGGGCGCAGGCTTGCTGTTATAGTCGGCGATGGTGAACCGCCGCCGGCCCTCATGGTCAAGGCATGAGTTGGGCGACTGCGAGCGCTTTGGCCTTAGTTTGACGCCGGTGCACACCACTGGTTTGGCATCCCTGCAAGAGATCGTCAAGAGAAGAAGGATGTCAAAAGCTGCGTCCCAAAGATTCTATCAAAGCAAGTAATAATACAGTATTGTGTTATTTAAAACAGTGCTAGTTAAAAAGCTTATTCCACCAACTCTTCCAACATCTAACTCTTCATTTGAACACTGCAAAAAATCCTACAATTCAAAATCTAAGTGAGATAAATAAGCTTAAATCAAATGAATATGTACTTATTATGACCGCCGCGCAGCGAAGCGGCGGTTATATAGGTTTAGTCAGATTTTTTCTTTTTTCTTTTTCGCATGTCCAAATTTCCGTCAAGGATTCTCGGGACACTGAAAGACCGGGGTAGATGAAACTTGGTGGGCATGTAACCCCATATGGATAGCATGGAACCATCATTTTTCGCAGACACATTCAGTTTTATGTGAATATCTTGAGAACCGTAGGGCCTAGGATGACCAATTTTTTCCGTATGTTTGCCTCCAGGGGTCATGTTAACCTATTCCATGTGCACACATGTGCATAAACAGATACACACGCACACACATACATTCACAGTAATCATACGTATGACACATACTCACACAGTAGACATATGTACGCATGCATGCACATGCACAAACACACATACGCAGGCAAACACACACACACACACACACACACACACACACACATACACACATAAACATAAACGTGTACACGCACACATGCACACAATTCAAGAATTTCTCAGAATTATGAACAGGCAAGATGGGGGTGGGGTTGTATAAAATTAATTTTACATGTGAAATCTATGAACTAATCATGTTTTGGTACTTGTTGTCTAGCAGATACCAGTGAGAATTGAGTGTGGATAATGCAATTTAGTGAGACAGTTAGAATCATATAGGCCTTTCAGCGTGATTTATTTTTGTGGAAAAAATGTGCTGGACTGGGCGGCGGTCATATTTTGTACCGCTCTGCGGTACATCTAGTTTTTCTAATATTTACTTATTACAAGACATTTTTGCACTTGATTTCAGTTTTTGCCTTGTACTAAGTGAAAATCTTCTTGTTCTATTGGCAAATCTTGGAAGATAATTATGCTTATTTAAGTAGTATTTTCACAAGAACAAGAAACTTTTTTTTATACACTTATAACAAGGTCAAAACGTGCAAAAAAGGTGCAAAACTGTCTTATTATCAGCAAAAATTAGAAAAATAAGTATATATATATATTCCCTTGATTTAAGCTTATTTATCTCACTTAGATTTTGAATTCTAGGATTTTCTGCAGTGAAAAGGTGGGATTCCATCATCATTGGAGAACGTGTTTGTGTTGTTCTTAATGGATCTTGAGGGCCCCTGAGCTACTCACCGTGGGGTATATGGAACCATGGGAGGAGGCGGAATGTACAGGTCCAAAATGGCTGGCTTCTCCTTCTTCATAGGGGACTCCGCTGAACTGTTTGGGGCCTGAGAGGTGTGTGGGCAGGGTAGGTTCTGGGAAAAAATAAACAAAAACAAAAGAAAATAGTTTAACTTCTGTTGAATCAGGATAAACTCACATACTATATATATATATATATATATATATATATATATATATATATATATATATATATATATATATATATATATATACATATATATATACACACACATACACACACACACACACACACACATATATATATATATATATATATACATACAGTGGTGCTCATAAGTTTACACACATGCTAAAGTTGACTAAAAAGAAGAATGAAAAAAATTATGTTTTGGAAATTGATCATGCCTTAATTAAAAATCTAATCTTTAAGGACACCAATTTTCTTTGTGAATGAATAATGTATTGTAAATAAATAAATGTTCTTCCTTAAAATACAGGGGCTCATAAGTATACATACCCCAATGTTAAAGAAGCTCTATGCAACAATTTTAGCAAAAATGACCTTAATTATGCAGGTTGAGAGTCGTTCTGATGGTTCTACAACACTTTCTGGGTTGTTTGGTCGGTGCTTCGTCTCCCTCAATCGCTTCTCCGCGGAAAAACCGAATATGCAACTTTCTAAACCCGGACCGGGTAAATCAGGATGTGACTCAGCGGAAGTATCCAATCGCGCCTCAAAAATGTAGTCAGATTGTAGTTTCTAAGAAGACTGCAAAACGGACGCCGACTTGGCTTTGTTGCTGTTGAAATTGTAAGTAGCCTACCCTTGGGTGAACTTCGTTTTTGTAATGTGGTTTGATAGTCTCTTGAACAATGTGTTTGCTCGACCGTTTTATTGTGAGCCCTGTATGTGTTTAGCTTGGTTTCTTGATGGCTAGCTTGCTAGCTAATGGGGGTTTAGCGTAGCAGTCACTTGCTACCGAAGCTGCAGGGGGAGCTATGTCGTGAAAAATGCCAAATCCGGAGCCCAAATCCAGCGAAAACCCAGAAACAGCGAAGGAATAACCAGACCTGCATAGGGCTTCTTTAAATTCCCATAGAAGCAGGCAGATTTTTATTTTTAAAGGCCAGTTATTTTATGGATCCAGGATACTATGCATCCTGATATAGTTCCCTTGGCCTTTGGAATTAAAATAGCCCCACATAATCACATACCCTTCACCATATTTTACAATTGGCATGGGGTACTTTCCTTCTAGCTATTAGGCTAACTAAAATAAAAACCATGCCAGGTATGGTGAAGGGTATGTGATGATATACTATATATATAGCATGAAACATTTTGTTTGGTGCATTGATTCAGTTTTGTTTACATTGATGCAGTTTGTTTGTCCTCTAACATTATTCCAGTGGGCACAGGACCTGGCAAAGCCTTCTGGTTAGACACTGTTGCAAGACGCTGTTGCAACACAAGAGCTTTGAGTCCCTAATTAGGGGTCCGCCAACACGCCGCTACTTCAGAGCCTCTCAAAGTCCTCATATTTTGCTCTTATAACAACAAGATAGCCATGTTCCCTTTCGGATTAGAGGACTTGCGTAAGGAGATTTAGGAAGGATTGAAACTGTTCATTTCATATTTTTTTGCCCCCATACCCCCCCCCCCCCCATAGTTGACATGGTTTGGGTGGAGCTGAAACAGAACAGGCTTAAATTAGAAGCCGGCTCCCTGGGGATTTTTAGGTTACAGGACCTGTTGAAAGTTTCCCTTATGATATTCAGAGTTCCCCCATTTACACGACTGAAGACACACTTCCTGGTGCGGCTTCTAAATAGCTCCACAGATTAGACTATTGTTTGTTAACCTATGAGTCACCTGATGAAAATGGATGACATCACCGTGAGGCTTTCTACATTTTGACTTTACTCCTCTTTTTTTCCATTAGGTGAAGGGGCTCATTGTTTTCTTGGTAACACCCAAAACACCTCATGGGTGGTTCAGGGGCTTGTGCGCTCTAAACAAAGGAGTAGTCATATGCGGTCATGAAAACGCCTAAATCTGGGGGATCTGAGGTACTGCGAATCATTCTGGTAAGGTGAGCGTGACACTCTTTTAAATCAACTACTCGACCAAAGACACAAAAAATCAGACATGCAGTGCCATGCTACACCAGTTCACATCCAGGGACCTGTAACAGCTACACCCAAAGGGCTCTCACAGGCGCCTCTGAATAACAAGGCTAATAAGACCTCCATGGAATCTGATCAGAGCAGCGCAGGCCAGGTGTTGGGCGCGGAGGTGAGCGATGCATGAGGTGCGTGCAGGTAGAGGTGTCGGACACGAGGGTTGCGCGTTACCTGTGGAGCAGGTGGCCTCCAGCGCATGTTCTTCAGGGGGGCGGGGGTGAAGCTGCAGGTGCCCGAGGGCCTCTTCTTCACCATGAGAACCACACTCACAGGGTTCTCCCTCAGCTTGGACACCAGGTTCTTCAGCTGCCAGCCCACCTGAGAGGGGAACCAGAATGAGGGAGATCAGAGGGACAGACACTACAGTATGAACATGACCACAGTAGATGCACAGAAAGAGAGAGACAGAGAGAGAGAGAGGGAGGGGAAAAACAAAATGGCAGAGAGAAAGAGAGAGAGATAGAGATGGAGAGATAGAATAGAGAGAGAGATAGAGAGAGACAGAGAGAGAGTAAGAGAGATAGATAGAGAGAGACTGACAGATAGTGAAGCTGGAGTAGAAGTGCTGAATAATCCTTACCACTGTCTGCCTGTTGACCTGGATGACCTCATCTCCAGCGTGGATCCTCTTCGTTCGATCTGCAGGAGACTATGGAGGACAGGAACAGAGTGCATTATGGAACTGCATCAGAGTTTCTACTGACAAAAAAACAAAACAACAACAACAAACAACATGTAGTTGCAGCCACTTGCATCAACTAGTGAGTTGTTACTAACATCAACCCCTGTAACTGTAAACCCTGTTACATAATGGCCCCGTCTACAACCAAGCATCCATCTCATTAGTCGCTATGGTTTCCATGGTCAAAACAAGAGTTCATAGAACACGTGGCCTTTTCAGTGGTAATGCAGTGTCTTTAGTAAAGAGTAACCACACTTACATGCTCTGTGGTGCCTGTGATGACGTGGAGCCCATCATATGTGGATTTGATGTACATGCCCTAAAATACATTAGTTCAGAGGATTAGTCTTCATACGACCAATGGGAATGGCTGACACCATAATCATAGTCCTAATTCACAAAATACAGTCTGTTATGTTGTTTACATTTAAGACGGAAATTTCTTTATGAAGGTGTTGAAAATAAGCAGTCTGGTAAAAGCAAAAGTTTCCTGTCATTGTATGATGTATGATTTTGTATCATTGTATGATTTTTTTTCAATACAACAAAGAACTTTGTAAGGTTCCATATAAGGGTTCTTGAGATCTTCCTCTATGTTCAAGAACCATGTAGCGACACTCACAAATGTACAATAACATTCAGTATAAATGTGTTTAATTGTTTTATGTGGTGAGATGTGTACCAGTCCTTCTCCAGGTTTGATGTTGGTGATGGTGACCTCTTCTAGACAGGTCATGTGATTCATCAGAGGGTCAGAGGTTGTTCTCATGGTCTGGTCACAGACGCTGGTCAGGAGACGGGACTGGATTGTGATCACAGAATGAGTACACATGGTTACACAACCATTGGTCAAACACCCAAGAACAACACAGGAAAGAACACAGGCTGACGCAGCGAGGAAGGGCCATGGGTACGGCTCTTGCTCGCATCTTCCCCAATAATCTCCATTACCGCTCAAGTGTTCCAGCCCCCCCCCCCCCCCCACACACACACACACACACACACTCATGCTCTGTGGATTGTGGATGTCTTTTGCGACATTTCCTTCCTCCATTCACTCCCTACTCCCTCCTTAACAAACACCTCCCTATCTTGGTCTCTCTCTCTCACACACACACACACGCCCGTCACTGGTAATCACTTACATCACTGATAATGATGGTATTGAATGTAAAGATAGAACAACATGCAGTCTTTGGGGATTCGTTACCATGGTGTCATGTAACAATGAGTTCTCTGTGCTTAGACTATTTGGTTCTTCAGCTGTAACTTAATCAGTACAATAAGCTACAACTACAGTGCGCTTTAAAACACAGCATTGGAATGATGCTTTTTAAAAGTATATTATTTGGCCTTTTTGTCTTTATTCAGATAGAACGGTGAAGAGTGGCATGAGGTGGGATCGGGAAATGGCTGCTGGTCAGATTTGAACCCGGATCCCTGGCTGCACTTGGACCCAAATGTGGTACGGCAGCTGAAAGCCACTTGCAACACAGGAAAAGATGCTTAGTTTCAGTGCTCAGGAATTGCAGAAAAAAAATTGAAGGTGCTCTTTGGTGTAGGGAATACAAACGTCATTTGAAAAAGGAGAAAATCATTTTGTATTTGTTGCTTAATCTGTGATATCGCGCACCTCACAGAATACATCTATTTTAGTTGCTACACAACTGTTGACACAACTGATAGGGGAAAACTCTACCTGGCAAAGAAAGAGAGTAAATTCTGACATCTTTGCACGTGTGTCCAGTCTGTCCAGACACTCATTGGCTACTAAAGCTGCTGCCCTGTGCTGAGTCGTTAAAACAAGGGAGATCTGTG